>NW_028177001.1:5000-15271 GCF_964030765.1 Micromesistius poutassou
CCACCCCCCACCCCCCCGCCCCCACCGCGTCCTGATCCTCTCCACCCCCCCCGCTCTGTATC
This sequence comes from Micromesistius poutassou, assembly GCF_964030765.1. Taxonomy (NCBI): domain Eukaryota; kingdom Metazoa; phylum Chordata; class Actinopteri; order Gadiformes; family Gadidae; genus Micromesistius; species Micromesistius poutassou. The sequence continues at coordinate 5,063 of NW_028177001.1, forward strand.
CCATGATGCACAGCGGGTTTCATGTTGACTCACCAGGCCTGGTGACCTCTGACCGGAGCTCGTTAACAGAGTGTGGAGGGAGAGGACCGGCCCATCTCCCGCTCCCTTAATAGTGTGCTATAAAGTGATGGCTGTGTAGGGATGAGGGGACGAGGGGACGAGGGGACGAGGGGACGAGGGGACAGATTGAGACACGGCCAGAGAGCTGAAAGATGGCGGAGACCGGAGACAAGCTGCAGAAGGGGGAGGAGGAGGAGGGGGGGGGGGGAGTTAAGAGAGGAGCTCCAGTAGACAAAAGTCTTTTGGCCACTGAGGTCGGGGAGGGACATTCTTTGTTCGAGAGTTGCTTAGTTTTCGGAGGCCTATTTGTCGTCTACGTTCTTCCCACGTTGCCGTTCCCACTGCGGCCCACCAGGTGGCGTTTCACCTCGCCTTGTGGCGTCCAGCCGAGCGGTTTTAACAGCAATGCTCGGCCTCGATGAAGCCTTCCTTCTCGTGGACCCCGATCTCCACCTCGGCGTACGTGGAGTGGCAGCCCTGGTTACGGAACTTCATCGAGGGCCAGTAGTTATTAGTGCGGCGCTGTGGACGACCAACAAGACACGTTCAGCAGAGTACTACTGGTACTGCTGGTACTACTGGTCACTGGTACTGCTGAGGTCACTGGTACTACTGGTACTGCTGGTACTACTGGTCACTGGTACTGCTGAGGTCACTGGTACTACTGGTACTGCTGGTACTACTGGTAACTGGTACTGCTGAGGTCACTGGTACTGCTGGTAACTGGTACTACTGGTAACTGGTACTGCGGAGGTCACTGGTACTACTGGTAACTGGTACTGCTGAGGTCACTGGTACTGCTGGTAACTGGTACTGCTGAGGTCACTGGTACTGCTGGTAACTGGTACTGCTGGTAACTGGTACTGCTGGTAACTGGTACTGCTGAGGTCACTGGTACTGCTGGTAACTGGCACTGCTGGTAACTGGTACTACTGGTAACTGGTACTGCTGAGGTCACTGGTACTGCTGAGGTCACTGGTACTGCTGGTAACTGGTAGGTCACTGGTACTACTGAGGTCACTGGTACTGCTGGTAACTGGTACTACTGGTCACTGGTACTGCTGAGGTCACTGGTACTGCTGGTAACTGGTACTGCTGAGGTCACTGGTACTGCTGAGGTCACTGGTACTGCTGGTAACTGGTAGGTCACTGGTACTACTGAGGTCACTGGTACTGCTGAGGTCACTGGTACTGCTGGTAACTGGTAGGTCACTGGTACTACTGAGGTCACTGGTACTGCTGGTAACTGGTACTACTGGTCACTGGTACTGCTGAGGTCACTGGTACTGCTGGTAACTGGTACTGCTGAGGTCACTGGTACTGCTGAGGTCACTGGTACTGCTGGTAACTGGTACTGCTGAGGTCACTGGTACTGCTGAGGTCACTGGTACTGCTGGTAACTGGTAGGTCACTGGTACTACTGAGGTCACTGGTACTGCTGGTAACTGGTACTACTGGTCACTGGTACTAGAGAGACATGAGGAGGAGGTCCTCACCTGCATGAGGTAGAAGGGCGGGGCCACGGTGGGGTGGGTGTTGATGTAGTACACGGCCAGCAGCGTCAGCACCACCAGCACCACCAGCGCCGCCACCACCCCCGCAATGATGGCCGTGTTCTCCGTCATCCTGGGGTGGGGCGGGCCCGTCTGAGAGTCTGAGGGAGGAGGGGGAGAGGAGGGAGAGAGGAGGGAGGAGGGGGAAGGAGAAGGGAGAAGAGGGGGAGAGGAGGGAGAGAGGAGGGAGAGAGGAGGGAGGAGGGAGAGAGGAGGGGGAGAGGAGGGAGAGGAGGGAGGAGGGGGAGGAGGGAGGAGGGAGAGGAGGGAGGAGGGGGAAGGAGGAGGGAGAGAGGAGGGGGAGAGGAGGGGGAGAGGAGGGAAGAGGGGGAAGGAGAAGGGAGAAGAGGGGGAGAGGAGGAGGGGAGAGGAGGGAGAGAGGAGGGAGGGAGGAGGGAGAGAGGAGGGAGAGGAGGGAGGAGGGAGGAGGGGGAGAGGAAGGAGAGGAGGGAGAGAGGAGGGAGGGAGGAGGGGGAGGAGGAGGGAGAGGAGGGAGGAGGGGGAGGAGGGAGGAGGGAGAGGAGGGAGAGGAGGGAGGAGGGGGAGGAGGGAGGAGGGAGGAGGGAGAGGAGGGAGAGGAGGGAGGAGGGAGAGGAGGGAGGAGGGAGAGGAGGGAGGGCATTGGGACAGAAGACCTCAGAGCTCCATGGATACGAGGCTCATGGCTCCTAGGGTGTTATTGTCAGTGCTGCGTGTGTGTGTGTGGTCTGTGCTGCAGTGTTGTGTGTGTGTGGTCTGTGCTGCAGTGCTGTGTATGTATGTGTGTGTGTTGTCAGTGCTGTGTCTGTGCTGCAGTGTGTGTATGTGTGTTATTGTCTGTGCTGCAGTGTGTGTGTGTGTGTGTGTGTGTGTGTGTGTGTGTGTGTGTGTGTGTGTCTGTGCTGCAGTGCTGCAGTGTGAGTGTGTGTGTTATTGTCTGTGCTGCAGTGTGTGTGTGTGTGTGTGTGTGTGTGTGTGTGTGTGTGTGTGTGTGTGTGTGTGTGTGTGCGTGCTGCAGTGCGGCCCCAGGTCTCACCGTCGGCCCCTGGGGGCCCCCCCAGCAGGGGGCTGGAGGAGGTGGAGCCGCTGGAGCTCCAGAGGGACGGTGGACTCGTTGCATCCGTTCCCCAAAGGCTGTAGTCCGCACAGGAGCCCTTAGCCTGAGACACACCTTACATTAACTTTACATTACATTAACTTTACATTAACTTTACATTAACTTTACATTAACTAAAGGCTGTAGTCCGCACAGGAGCCCTTAGCCTGAGACACACCTTACATTAACTTTACATTAACTTTACATTAACTTTACATTAACTTTACATTAACTAAAGGCTGTAGTCCGCACAGGAGCCCTTAGCCTGAGACACACGTTACCTTAACTTTACATTACATTAACTTTACATTAACTAAAGGCTGTAGTCCGCACAGGAGCCCTTAGCCTGAGACACACCTTACATTAACTTTACATTAACTTTACATTAACTAAAGGCTGTAGTCCGCACAGGAGCCCTTAGCCTGAGACACACGTTACCTTAACTTTAACTTTACATTAACTTTACATTAACTTTACATTAACTTTACATTAACTAAAGGCTGTAGTCCGCACAGGAGCCCTTAGCCTGAGACACACGTTACCTTAACTTTACATTACATTAACTTTACATTAACTTTACATTAACTTTACATTAACTAAAGGCTGTAGTCCGCACAGGAGCCCTTAGCCTGAGACACACGTTACCTTACATTAACTTTACATTAACTTTACATTAACTTTACATTAACATTACATTAACTTTACATTACATTACATTAACTTTACATTACATTACACTACATTTCCATTACATTAACTTTACATTAACATTAACATTACATTAACTTTACATTAACTTTACATTACATTACATTACACTAACATTACATTAACTTTACATTAACATTACTTTACATTACATTAACATTACATTAACTTTACATTACATTAACATTACATTAACTTTACATTACATCAAAATTACATTACACTCACAATAAGTACATCTGTCATAAGAAAGTGAAACAATATATCTCTGTGGGTACAGTAGGGATGTTCATAGAACCAAGTTCCAAGCACTAACAATCACTAGGTTAACCCATTCCCTGTAACACAGACACACACACACACACACACACACACACACACACACTCTTGACAGGTGTGTGTGTGTGTGTGTGTGTGTGTGTGTGTGTGTGTGTGTGTGTGTGTGTGTGTGTGTGTGTTTTTCATACGACAATCATTCCCATCATCTCCCGGTTTTACCTACGCTCTGTGAAATCATGTATTCATACTTTTGCTTCCAAATGATTTTAAATCATGCGTGACTCAGGAGCCCTCAGCCAATGAGCAGCGGGGGCGGAGCCTCACCTCCTCAGAGCAGTTGTAGTCCAGCCACTCCTGCCTGTGGCGGTCGATCCCATCAGAGCATCTGAGGACACACACAGGGCCCTGAGTCAGGAGACCAGAGAGACCAGAGGCCAGAGAGACCAGAGAGACCAGAGAGACCAGAGAGACCAGAGGCCAGAGAGACCAGAGAGACTAGAGAGACCAGAGACCAGAGAGACCAGAGACCAGAGAGAGACCAGAGAGAGACCAGAGACCAGAGAGACCAGAGACCAGAGAGAGACCAGAGAGACCAGAGAGAGACCAGAGACCAGAGAGAGACCAGAGAGGCCAGAGAGAGACCAGAGAGAGACCAGAGAGGCCAGAGATACTAGAGAGACCAGAGAGACCAGAGAGAGACCAGAGACCAGAGAGACCAGAGACCAGAGAGACCAGAGACCAGAGACCAGAGACCAGAGAGAGACCAGAGACCAGAGAGACCAGAGAGGCCAGAGAGACCAGAGAGACCAGAGACCAGAGAGACCAGGGAGAGACCAGAGACCAGAGATCAGAGAGACCAGAGAGAGACCAGAGAGAGACCAGAGAGGCCAGAGAGACCAGAGACCAGAGAGAGACCAGAGACCAGAGAGACCAGAGAGACCAGAGAGAGACCAGAGAGAGACCAGAGAGACCAGAGAGACCAGAGAGAGACCAGAGACCAGAGAGACCAGACAGAGACCAGAGAGAGACCAGAGAGACCAGAGAGACCAGAGAGAGACCAGAGAGAGACCAGAGAGACCAGAGAGGCCAGAGAGACCAGAGACCAGAGAGAGACCAGAGAGACCAGAGAGACCATGGAGAGACCAGAGAGGCCAGAGAGACCAGAGACCAGAGAGAGACCAGAGACCAGAGAGACCAGAGAGACCAGAGGCCAGAGAGACCAGAGACCAGAGAGACCAGAGACCAGAGAGACCAGGGACCAGAGAGACCAGAGACCAGAGAGAGACCAGAGACCAGAGAGAGACCAGAGAGGCCAGAGAGACCAGAGACCAGAGAGAGACCAGAGAGACCAGAGAGAGACCAGAGAGACCAGAGAGAGACCAGAGAGACCAGAGAGACCATGGAGAGACCAGAGAGGCCAGAGAGACCAGAGACCAGAGAGAGACCAGAGACCAGAGAGACCAGAGAGACCAGAGGCCAGAGAGACCAGAGACCAGAGAGACCAGAGACCAGAGAGACCAGGGACCAGAGAGACCAGAGACCAGAGAGAGACCAGAGACCAGAGAGAGACCAGAGAGGCCAGAGAGACCAGAGACCAGAGAGAGACCAGAGAGACCAGAGAGAGACCAGAGAGACCAGAGAGAGACCAGAGAGACCAGAGACCAGAGAGAGACCAGAGAGACCAGAGACCAGAGATCAGAGAGACCAGAGAGACCAGAGAGACCAGAGAGACCAGAGACCAGAGAGACCAGAGAGAGACCAGAGAGACCGGAGACCAGAGACCAGAGAGAGACCAGAGAGACCAGAGAGAGAGCAGAGAGAGCAGAGAGGAGCACATGGGGAGGGCGCTCACCGCTGCAGCGTGTTGCACCAGCCACAGCCAGAGGTCAGGCTGGAGGTCAGGCACAGGTCACAGGTCAGGTGCTGCAGGCAGGCTGGGAGGGGGAGACGGAGAGGGGGAGACGGAGAGGGGGAGACGGAGAGGGGGAGACGGAGAGGGGGAGACAGGAGCGCTGCGTGAGTGACTGGGTGAAGAGGTGATGGTGATGAGGTGATGGTGATGGTGATGAGGTGATAGTGATGAGGTGATGGTGATGAGGTGATGGTGATGGTGATGAGGTGATGGTGATGAGGTGATGGTGATGAGGTGATGGTGATGAGGTGATGGTGATGGTGATGAGGTGATGGTGATGGTGATGGTGATGAGGTGACGGTGATGAGGTGATGGTGATGAGGTGACGGTGATGAGGTGATGGTGATGAGGTGATGGTGATGAGGTGACGGTGATGAGGTGATGGTGATGGTGATGGTGATGAGGTGATGGTGATGAGGTGATGGTGATGAGGTGATGGTGATGAGGTGATGGTGATGGTGATGAGGTGACGGTGATGGTGATGAGGTGATGGTGATGGTGATGAGGTGATGGTGATGAGGTGATGGTGATGAGGTGACGGTGATGAGGTGATGGTGATGAGGTGATGGTGATGAGGTGATGGTGATGAGGCTACTCACTGGGCAGAGGGATGAACTCAAAAGCGGACCGTGTGACGATCTTGGTGGTGTTGATTTCCACCCGGTGATACTCGTAGATCGTGAGTGGTTTTCCATCTTGAAGATAAAGAATGAGCAGAAAGAATCAATCATTTGAAGCGTTTCATGAACACGGCCAAGCCCTAAAAGTTCGGTGGCAATGTCTTTGAAGAAAGAATGAAAGATATTCTTAATAAATCTTAATCTAATTCAACTCATAACTGAACCCACTAGAGTCGGTCCCAGTTCTTCCTCTTTGCTTGGACTCTTTGCTTGGATTTTAGTTTCCCATCCTGGCAGAATTTCACAATCTGGGGTCTTACCTGACTCTTTTAGTGACCACTCTATGTTTTTTTTTGTATTTGGAAAATCAAAGTGCCTCATCTTCCTCCTAAATTGATTAAAGTAAGACAATTTAACAAAATTAACCCTGAACACTTCAGGATTCAGGATATAATAAATATAAACTGGGAGAGATTTCAATTAATTCCATCTGTTGAAGATGAGTGGAATTTATTCTATACCGAGTTTGTCGAGATAATTAACAAGCATGCTCCTTTTATATCAATAAAGGTCAAGGGTCGACATTTACCTTGGATCAAGGGACTTATACACTTATTCAAACAAAGAGACAAGGCCTGGAAAAAATACCGTAAAACAAAGGATGCTGCTGACTGGAATGCTTATAAGGAGTTAAGGAATAAATGTAAAACCAACAGAAGAAATGCTAAAGCAAATTACTATAAAGACTGCTTATCAACTGACTTTAAGAACCCGAAGAAATTTTGGAAGAGAATCAATAGTATAACCAATGAAGCCACAAAAAGCCCTACAACGCATGTTAGACTAAACAATCAAACTGCCAGCATTTCTCTTCACAATTGGCAGCTCTCTATCTGGTTACACTTACTCTGGTCTTACCTCGAATCAGAATAGGTGTAGCAGCTCCTTTTGCTTCAAAACTATCTTTCCAACAGATGTTCAGCGGGTTATTGATAGCCTAAGCTCTGGATGCAGTGCTGGTCCAGATGGTCTGGAAATTAAGTTCTTTAAACTTGCCTCTCATGTTTTGTCATTCCCACTGGCTGACTTATTTAATTTATCTTTTTCGCAACTTGTGAAACACCCTCATCATGGAAAAGCGCTAGAGTAACCCCTCTTCATAAAGGTGGTGACACCTCAGACACCAATAATTATAGACCAATCTCAATTATCAATAGTATAGCAAAAATATTTGAAAAACTAATATTTAATCAATTATCTAAATACCTTGCAGACTATAGCATATTATCTCCACACCAATCAGTTTTTCGACCTAATTACTCAACCACCACTGCTCTTCTAAAATTTACAAATTATATACTGTCAGCAGCTGACAGCAATATGCCTACAGGTGCTATATTTATTGACCTTTCAAAAGCATTTGATATGGTTGATCATTATCTTCTCTTAGATAAATTGTATGCTATTGGTCTTTCTACTAACTCTCTTTTATATTTTAACTAATTTCTAAATTTTAGAAGTCAGTGTGTCTCCTTTCAAGTCAATCAGAATTCAAGATCATTGATAAAGGTGTTCCACAAGGCTCATCCTTAGGTCCTCTTTTGTTCTCAATTTTTATTAATGATCTTTCTCAAATCTGTTCTGACTGCCAAATTCATTTATATGCAGATGACACTGTATTATATTCTTCCAGCTCTGATACTTCACAAATTCAATACTCTCTACAATCTGATTTCAATCTGGTTCAAATATGGTTCTCTTCAAATAAGCTTCTGTTGAATAAGAAAAAATCATATAGTATGTTGTTTTGCACTCGACCTGATCCTTCGTTATTAAGTAACTGGTCTATTAGTCTTCTTGATGGAACAACAATAGATAAAATTGAAGAATTTAAATATGTAGGCCTCTGGCTTGATTCTCAGCTATCCTTTAAACCTCATATAAACTCAATCACCAAGAAAATATTTTGGTGGTCTGAAATCACTTTATCGTTCTGTTGACTGCTTCTCTCAAGAAGTCCAGAAAATAATTATAATGCAATTACTATTCCCAATATTGGACTATGCTGATGTTATCTATGGTAACACCTTTGAAACAAATCTCCGTCCTCTTAATGAGCTATATAATAGTCTTTGTAGATTTGTGCTCAGGTGTCCTTATAGAACCCATCACTGCCTAATGTATGAGTCCCTGAACTGGCCTGCCCCTAAGTCCAGAAGACAACTCCATTGGTCAATACTTACTTTCAAATGCATCTATTTCATTTCTTTGTGTTGTTTGTCATTATTGTAAGGACCCCCTCGAAAATGAGATGGTACATCTCAAGGGGATATCCTTGAAATAAAGAATAAAGAAAGAATAAAGAATAAATAATTCTTGACGGATATGACTTTGTGTTTTCTGCTCAGTTGCGTTTGTCTTTTGAACCTTAAACTGTACAGTGAAGCTGCAGTGATCGGTTCTTCAGTGGTTCTCAACTCGCTCAGCCTCCCGACCCACAGGGTCATTAGGTCACGACCCAAAAATAAGAACTGGTTCATAACACGTGGAGTGAACTCTAACACCGAGGCTCCATGGAGCAGAGACACCATGGAGCCTGGAGTACGCTTCGTTCAGGGGATTCTCTCTCCGGGTGAGGGCTGGCCTGTGGGTCAGGGGCCCCCTGTGGATCACTGCCTTGGAACGCGGGGGAACGGGGCCCGGCCGGGGCTCTGGAGCGCTGACCTGACTTCTGAGGAGGGAGGGCCATGAAGGCGTCCGACAGCCCGACCTTCAACGGGTGCTCCGTGGAGTTGATCCTCTCCAGCGGGACGGGGACCTGGAACACACAGCGGACCGTCAGCCCCTGCCGCCCCCGCCAGCCACCCTCCACAGACAGCAGCTCCAGAGGGACGGAGCTGTGTCCAGCTGAGGGCGGGCCGAGGGGGGGGGGGGGGGGGGGGGCAGGCCAGAGCTGAGCTCACTAGCAGCAGGGGGGAGGGGGGGGGGGGGGGGTACCTCTCGGTAGTTGAACACGATGGTGCCGTTGCTATGGAGAGCAGCCTGGAAGGTGAAGGCTCCCTCCTCCTCACGGCCCTGAAGACGCACCCTATCCCACTGGACCACAAACAGGTACCTGCAGAGGAGGAGGAGGAGGAGGGGGAGGAGGGGGAGGAGGAGGAGGAGGAGGGGGAGGAGGGGGAGGAGGAGGAGGAGGAGGAGGGGGAGGGGGAGGAGGGGGAGGAGGAGGAGGAGGAGGAGGGGGAGGGGAAGGAGGGGGAGGGGGAGGAGGGGGAGGAGGAGGAGGAGGAGGAGGGGAGGAGGGAGGAGGAGGGGGAGGGGGAGGAGGAGGGGGGGGGGGGAGGAGGGGAGGAAGAGGGGGAGGAGGAGGAGGAGAAGGGGGAGGAGAAGGAGGAGGAGGGGGAGGTGGGGGAGGAGGAGGAGGGGGAGGAGAAGGAGGAGGGGGAGGAGGAGGAGGAGGAGGAGGAGGAGGGGAGGAGGGGGAGGAGGGAGGAGGGGGAGGAGGAGGGGGAGGAGGGGGAGGAGGAGGGGGAGGAGGAGGAGGGGGAGGGGGAGGAGGAGGAGGAGGAGGAAGAGGAAGAGAAGGAGGAGGGGGAGGAGGAGGAGGAGGAGGAGGAGGGGGAGGGGGAGGAGGAGGGGGGGGGGAGGAGGGGGAGGAGGAGGAGGAGGAGGGGGAGGAGAAGGAGGAGGAGGGGAGGTGGGGGAGGAGTCGAGGAGGGGGAGGAGAAGGAGGAGGAGGAGGGGGAGGAGGAGGAGGAGGAGGGGGGAGGAGGGGAGGAGGAGGAGGAGGAGGAGGGAGGAGGGGGAGGAGGAGGGGGAGGAGGGGGAGGAGGAGGGGGAGGAGGGGGAGGGGGAGGGGGAGGAGGAGGAGGAGGAGAAGGAGGAGGGGGAGGGGGAGGAGGAGGAGGAGGGGTCAGGGGTCAGGGGCACCGTGGAGGGGGGGGTGCCTCCAGCCCCCCCGTTGCGTGGCGGTCTGGTGGAGCTCCTACTCACCGGTGGGTG
>NW_028177000.1:0-8127 GCF_964030765.1 Micromesistius poutassou
TTCATTAAAAGTTGACAGTGTTGAAATGCGTCCACTCTCGCGCGGCTTGTCCGTTCGGTCCGTTCTGGGCTCCCGTAGAAACATGGCGGTGCAACATGGCGGCCTCCGTGGAAGAGGACCCGCCCCACATGTAGATCAAATTAAAAACGTCTCATTAAGGTAACAAACAAAAACACACATTTCATGAAATTATTATTATTATTATACCATTAATAATAAATAGTGTTAATATCGGAAAAGCTTAACTCTTATTTCCCCGGATTTCAATACACTGTTTGATGATGAATGATGATTGTTTGAAGGTTGAGTGTTGGTGAGATATGCAAAACCAAACATGGTCAACATGGCTATTCATGAAAACACTGAGACGTCATCAATCATATTCCCATCGTGGTAGTTTTGGATAACAGGTTACTCAAATCAAACACCGCTCACAAGGTTTTTCATGGGGTGCGTTCTCCTCTCCGTATAGTGAATAAAATCGATAGTCCCTAAACAATAATACAACAGTATAATGGACACAACAGCGTCCATTACTCGACCCGAGAGGGACTGAGTGCTCAAAGTGTAACATGCAGTTCGATCTCTTTCCCGTAGGGGGCAGTATTGTACCTTGATAAAGAAATACCTGCAGCAGCAATGTGCGGTCTTAAAGGGGGTAGTTCGGAATTTTGGACTTCTGACCTCATTTCCAAGTGAGCCAGTGTGTTATTTATCATTGGAGACAGTTTTCAATGTTTCATTCAGTCCTTCTAGTTGCAGAAATTGCCGGTTCTAGGCTAGCGCAAGTCGAGGGGAACTGCTAGCCTGCCAATAAAAAGTTTTACCCACTTAATTTAACTTTGCTCCGGTGTAGCAACCAATTCACTACAGCAGAAGGAAAACAGAGAAGCGCACTCCAGGTAGTATCAGTCAGCCGCTGCCGTAGCTTGTTTCCAACTACAGGGATTATAAATGAATGCAATGTGATGCAAGGGTAGTTTTATTTGTGGGTAAAACAGATTTTATTGGCAGGCTATTGCGCTAGCCTAGCACCAGCGATTTCTGCAACTAGAAGGACTGAATGAAACACGGTCTCCAATGATAAATAACACACTGGCTCACTTGGAAATAAGGGTCTGATGTCCAAAATTCCAATCTACCCCTTTAAACTTAAACCCTTAAACCGAATTTGGAAATTATTTGCATTTGCTTTGTCACATAAATGTCCCTTCAGAAAAATGTATGCAACGTAATCCTTGTTACATGAAATACTGTGTATAGGGTAGAGGTTCCCCATCTTAGCGTTTGTTCCTTCGGTACTCCCAGAACCCAATCAGCATTCAGTTTTAATTAATCGACACCGAACAGGAAAGGTTTTCATTGAAACTCATTAATTATTCAGGCTTCATTTAGCATCTTCATTATTACACTATATATATATATATATATATATATATATATATATATATATATATGTGTGTGTTAAAAATAGAAGCTCAGGCCGCAGCTATAGGCTTACCTTTCTGCTTTTCACTTTATTGATCTACAGACAACGGAACAAAACCTTCTCAAGCACCTCTCTGGAAACTGAATATTGCAGAGAGAAGCGAGTCGTGTTGACCGCTCACAGCCGGAGACAAAGAGAGCGGTATATGAACACCGGGCTCCACTGAGATGGAGTGCGTCTCCGCAGGGAGCCGACCGCTGCACACAGGAGTAAGGGGCACACTACCTAGCCTGGCCGGGGCAGTTCACCGCGGGTTGCTATGTGAACTGGTAACCATGGTACCGCCGTTAAGCTTTACACTCAAATTCTGCCGCCGGTCGGATGTGGCAGCGGACTTGGTTGGAAAAAGAATTACCTGCTGCATGTAATCAGCGATGAATTTTCACCACCGTGTGACGGCCACAAGCAACACTCATGCAATCGACTGGTCCCCCTTTTTTTTTTTTTAAACAACAACAACATATCTTTGGACACCTGCCAATGAATAATGGATCACAGCACCGTCATCACCGAGAGAAAGAAATAAGACAAACAGCAACCGGAAAACAAAACAATCCAGCCTTTCCCGCGCAAACAAGACCCTGCATGTTCACCAACAGTCAACCCAACCTCTGGTCAGAACACTCTGATCTTGACCTGCAGAGGTCCATGCCGATGCTCACACTGCTGCCCAAGAATCTACCATGACACCGTTGTTGTCAGAAGCGGTCCTGATTAGAGGTTCATCTGTTGTTTTGGGTCGACACATCGCTTGGAGCCGGAATGCTAATGATTATGCTAATGGTGCTGTTAATTGAGTCCAGACCCCGACCAGTCAATGTCGGAGGCTATGCTACTGCTAATAGTTTGCTTATGCTAATGCGGCCGCTAATTGAGTTCAGCCTCCGACCACTCGATGTGTGACACAACAGTTAATGCGGCGCTTCGACCCGTTTGGACGACAGCTTTGGGTTTTGGGGGGCATTCTGGGCTCTCTCACCCAACACAAATAGATGGGAAAAAGTTCATGCAAATGTATGTAAAAGTCTGAAAGTCTACTGCTAATTGTATTCATAGGGTCTGAGGTTCAATATTGCACCAACAACACGAACAGATCAAAAGATGGCTGTCGTAGGCAAATAGCGTGCCGTCCGGGGGGGGGGGGGGTGTGGACGCGAGTGGCCAGCAGACTGCAGAGTTAGGGCCGCGACTTGAAATTCTCCTCCAGGCAAATGTTTGACAAATAAGTATAGTCAAATGCCTTGGATTCAAATTGCCTCCAGCTTGGCATAAAAGATCCTAAGCTGGAACACATCAGATGAGGAGGATATTAAACCTTTTATGTGGCCCCAACGGAGGGCCGAGGCCGTTAATCGGGACCCCTGCTTTGCGGCAGGTTAGACCCTTGGCAACAACGCGTGCATTTTTAAAGAGTTTTGAATCCACCGGTGAGGCGATGCAGGCCTCCGTAGTGGAGCCACTCGAGCCATAGCGTTGGCCTGCTATGAGGCAAAGCCTGGAGATTAAGGGATGTGCTCGCTAAAACTCATAGGGGGGGGGGGGGGGGTCTTTTAAGACGAAATGATCACAACTGATCAGGAAGACTCCCTGGGGTGCTACCCAAAGCATCTTTACGCCCCATCCCCCCCCCCCCACCCTCTGGTTAGGCTGAGGCTGGACAGCAGATCAAGGCCTGGATAATCCTCGGACCGCAAGGCAGGGTCGGTTGTCCGAGGGGCCTGGGTGTGTGACTTAACAGCCGGTTCAGGGGGGGGGGGGCAGCTCACAAGCTAACCGGGGAGTAACCACTTTGAGATAGAGGTGCAGGGAGATATCACGTAGCAAGATCCAAGGGTCTAAGGCCTGAGTTTAAGACACACCTGAGACCACACACGTACTCACTGTGTGTGTGTGGGTGTGTGTGGCTAAGAAAGACAGGAAGAGACAGAGAGAGAGAGAGAGAGATAGAGATCCACTAAGAAGACAATGTGAGAGAGGTGGGAGTCAATGGGAGGTGACGTCAGCGGCTTGGTGGATGAGACAGCCGTGTCCCGGTGATTCTAATCCTTACCAATTAGAGAACCACCAGCAAGTGCCTGTGCAAGTCGTCTAGGGAGGAGGGGAAGGGAAATAAAGAGTGTGGAAGGGAGAAAGAGTTGCATTAGGGAGATAGATTGGGCTATTTCACGGCTTGGGAGACAGAAGGAACGACCAGCGTTTGCTATTTTGTTATTTTCTCTCTCATGTCCGAACTCCCCCACTTCCCTCCCCCTTTATCGTCCTGAAATCCGTTCTTCCGGAAACCCAGAAGCTTGGTGGTTCATCTCAGCATGCCCACCAACGGATTAGACAAGGCCCTGAAGCTGCAGTTCGGGCTCATCAACCACGAGAGCCGCTACCTGACGGCGGAGGCGTTCGGCTTCAAGGTGAACGCCTCGGCCACCAGCATGAAGAAGAAGCAGATCTGGATGCTGGAGCAGGACGAGTGCGACCCCCAGGTGGTCTTCCTGCGCAGCCACCTCGGCCGCTACCTGTCCTCCGACAAGGACGGCAAGATCAGCGGCGGCGCGGAGAAGCCGGACTCGGGCTGCCGCTTCTTCATCGTGCCCCAGTCCGACGGCCGCTGGGCGCTGCAGTCGGAGTCGTACCTGCGCTACTTCGGCGGCTCGGCCGACTACCTGTCGTGCTTCGCCCAGGCCATCGGCGAGCCGGAGCTGTGGGCGGTGCACCTGGCCCTGCACCCGCAGGCCAGCCTGCTCAGCATCGCCCGCAAGCGCTACGCCCACCTGTCGGCCTCGGCGCAGGAGATGTCGGTGGACAGCAACATCCCGTGGGGCGTGGACTCGCTGGTCACCCTGGTGTACGTGGAGGGCAAGTACAGCCTGAAGACCTGCGACAGCAGGTTCCTGAACAACGACGGCAAGCTGCTGAGGGAGAACCTGCAGACCACCTGCTTCACGCTGGGCCTCAAGTCCGGCAAGCTGGCCTTCAAGGACTGCGACGGGAAGTACCTGACGCCCCACGGCCCCACGGGGACCCTGCGGTCCGGACGCTGCTCCAAGCCCGGCAAGGACGAGCTGTTCGACCTGGAGGAGAGCCACCCGCAGGTGGTGTTCCAGGCCGCCAACAAGCGCTTCGTCTCCGTCAAGCAAGGTACGCGGGTCGGGGTCCGGAGTCTGGGTACGCAGTCTGGGTACGCAGTCTGGGTCTGGGGTCTGGGTACGCAGTCTGGGTACGCAGTCTGGGTCCAGAGTCTGGGTCTGGGGTCTGGGTACACAGTCTGGGTACGCAGTCTGGGTACGCAGTCTGGGTACGCAGTCTGGGTCCAGAGTCTGGGTCTGGGGTCTGGGTACAGAGTCTGGGTACGCAGTCTGGGTCTGGGGTCTGGGAGTGGGGGGGGGGGGGGGGGGAACCGACAGCCGATTCCGTCGGTTTGATGGGCGTTTTATTCATGGAGAACAGGGGGGAGGCTTGGCAATAGAAGAAGTAACTTGTGAGTTACTGCTAATGGGGTGGAGGCAAAGACATGTTTGGGGATTTGTTGAGTGGTGATACTGTGTGTGAGTTGTTGAAAGTAGACGAGAGAGTAGATGAGTGCATAAGGATTGCATGGCCTGATATAAGCCTCCCAGTTTGACCAAAGACAACTCACTGAAACAGTATGAAAATGATGAATTCTTGCATGTTTCCTTCTCTGCACTGCGCTGCACACTGCGTGCGTTGTTTAGCCAGCTCTGCCCCCTAGCTATCTGTCGTTGAACGACCAACTCTTCATTTCGCATGGCACAAGGAATCCCGTGAGCACGATGTCTGCGAGGTGTTAATGTGTGGTCACGTACCTCTGAGCTTGGGGTGCCCAGAAGTGGCGCTGATTAGGATGCATGATTAGCGTCACGGTTGTGAATCATGAGCATGATTAGGGCGTTAAAAAGAGGGAGCAGGAGGCCTTCTCCACCGGGGCAACAGGTTTCCCTCTGGTCCACGCTCCCGTGCGGAAGTGGAAAGCTAATCCGTGCGCGGAGGGTAATCAGCAGGCAGCATGCTCGCGGGAGAGGCCCTTACCTCAAGTGGACCCCGTCTCATGAACACTCACCCTCTGAGAAAATGTGCGAAAACGGGTTTAAAAAATGCTCTACCTCGAACATAACAAGAGCGAAGAACCATAAGCCGGCGTGGTGGGGCGGTGCTCCACGGCCCGGCGTTCCATGCTGTGAGTGTAATTGTGGTAATGGACTTTGTCCTTTCCACTGTGTGTCCACTGAAGATTAAGTGAGGTGTGGACGACTGCTGTGTCGACCTGTGCCCCGTAGGTGTTACTCACTTACATTAGATTAACATCAAACCTGCATGTAATGCTACACTCACACACCCCTCACCAGGGGGACCCTCTCGAGTGTGTGCTGTACAATGCTTACATAATATACTGTATATGCTTATGTATATCCTAAGCTCTCACACACTTCACAAATGCAAATAATAGAACACACACACACACACACACACACACACACACACACACACACACACACACACACACACACACACAGAGATGCTTCAATATTCATTCAATGCTTCTCTTGAAGGTAGACTCATGATATAAACTTTCTCCACACATATAATAATACTATAACGTACTACTTATATAACTTAAGTATAATGAGTGTACCTGGAGGCCATTATCTTTGGCCCTTTTGGCGTCGTGGGGGTGAGCAGAAAGCTTCTTACAGGAACCTTGCGGGCCGATTTGCATCTCACCAGCGAGGGACTTACGGCCGAGTGGCGAACGGCGAGGAGCTCGCACGAGGGCCGAGGGCCGACGAGGGCCGGGGGGGGGGGGTGGTGGGTTGTTAGGGGGGGGGGGATTAGGCCGGTAACAGGCTTAAACAGAGCGGGTGAAGGACGTTTCCGTGCTGTCTAATTTAAACTGCAGCAGACACACACACACACAGGCAGGCTGTGTGTGTCTGTGTCTGTGAGAGAGAGAGAGAGAGAGAGAGAGAGAGAGAGAGAGAGAGAGAGAGAGAGAGAGAGAGAGAGAGAGAGAGACAGAGAGACCAGAGAGACAGAGAGAGAGAGAGAGAGAGAGAGAGAGAGAGTGAACCACCAATCATTGGTCTAATCAGGCTACAACCGCCGTGCCGGGGGGGGAGAGGAGAGGTTTGTCCCATTGTTCCTAAGACGGGGTTAATCCCAAACACCTGCTTCACGAGGAGCCAAGTCGGTTCTTCTGAACTGAACCCTGAAGGTGAACTGCTTGTCTGTTGCGCTGACACAGACGTGGTTTCCTTCTCCGCCTGAATGTAAAGCAGCAGAACATCGCTCCAGTCACGAGGATTCGTTCCCCCGGCAGTGAACCGCCCGCCCCCCTCCCCCCTCCTCTCCCCCCGCCCCCCCCTCCCCCCTCCTCCCCCCTCCTCCCTCCCCCCCTCCCCCTCCTCCCTCCATGCTTGTTGCTTCAGATGAGCACAGTCTACTCAACCCGCGCGCTTTACAACACAAACGATGATATCAGTGCGTGTGAACAAGGATGGCGTCATGGAGTCGTCAGCGCGCGGGGGGGGGGGGGGGGGTCGCTGCTACCACTTCTAGACGCGCGCTGTTTAGTTTTTGGTTTTGTTGTCCTCTCTCTTCGGAGGACAACAACTTTATTTTTTTTGTTCAGACAAGAACGCTCCGAAAAGCTCTGAAACTCACCCCACCCCCTCTAGTGCAACGGACAAAACAGAGCAGGACAAAAACATTGTCGGACAAACAGATGAACAGAGACGGAGAGTACAGAGAGATGTGGAGGGGGGGTTATGACAGACGGACAAACATTGAGAATAATGGAGATCCTATTCTTAGCCAGCTGTAGGGCTGGAGTGGGAAAGGTTTGAAATGTAGAAGCTTTTGTAATGAACCTGCTTTTGTGATCTGGATAATTTGTGTGTGTGTGTGGGTGTGTGTGCGTGTGTGTGGGTGAAGTGTAGTGCTATGGTTGTGAGTGTTGGTGTATCTGTATTTCATTGTGTGATTAGGCACACTATTTGCCTCCTCCTCCTCCTTCACCCTCCTCCACCCTTCCTCCTCCTCCTCCTCCTCCTCCACCCTCCTCCTCCTCCTCCACCCTCCTCACTTCTCCTCCTCCTCCTCCTCCTCCACCCTCCTCACTTCTCCTCCTCCTCCTCCTCCACCCTTTCCTCCTCCCTCCTCACTTCTCCTCCTCTACCCCCTATCTGTGTCTGGGTGAGGGCCTCAGTGTTTATTGAGTACAGTGCCCCGTTTTTCAAATCCCCTCCTAAAACCTCATTTATTTTGACCTTTTTTTGTGCTTTAATTGTGTTGATGTTACTTGTGTGTGTTTATTATCTAGAGTGTTGATTAGTGCAGCACTCTGGTCAACTGTTGCTGTTTTAAAGGGCTCTTCAAATAAACTGCACTTGAGTACATCTCATCTGAGGCGGCCTGTAACGATAGGGGCTGATGCCATAATAGCAAGTAAGTGCTTGGGGTCCTGTGTTGTGTTGCTCCATCGATGAGGGCACTCTGCCAGGGTTGTGCGGGGGTTGTGCGGGGGTTGTGTTACATGGATTCACACCGACAACCCCTCCCTCCCGGACCCCGGAGGTGAACAGACTGTCAGTCTGACGGAACAGCAGGACAGCGAAAACGATCGCCGC
>NW_028176999.1:0-10976 GCF_964030765.1 Micromesistius poutassou
GTGAGCTCGGTGACAGGCCGTGGCCCTGAACGGGCGTGAGATGGCGTGGGAGCCTCAAACCCCGCAGGCCATTACGGATCTGGAGCAGTGGAGCCTCCGGGCCTGGCACCTGAACTCGGAGGAGCTCCTAGTTACCGACACTATCCACTGTTTAGACTCTCCGCCGACACTACACTACACTCGTTACAGAGCAGGGTTAGAGTTTAGGCTTCTTGCTTGAGGATGCCTGCAGGTACAGGTGCCGGACACACTTGGGGATGGAACCCAGAACCTTTCATCAAGGAGTCACGCATTCTACATCCTCCCCCGGTGCACCCTTAAGATGTTCCCGGTCCCGGTCTAAAATGGCGTCTTCGCCCTGGGGGTGAGTTCCACAGGGAGCGTCCTGAAGACTTGGCTCGACACACGTCCACACCTGGCCTTGGCATCTCCGCTGACAGCTACAGTGGATCCCAGACAATGGGATATAATATTCAGGCCCAGATATTCCTTAGCATACATGAAAGCTCTCTTCTCATTCATCTGAGTGTGTTTCATCTTTGCTATTGCATTTCCTCCCCCCTTTACCGCCAGCCAGCGCGCTGTTCCCGGCAAATTAAAACCAACACCTTCACAATCTCATTATGAATTTTTAACGACGATATCATAGCCTATTAATCCAATAGAGAACGCTATAATTCAATATGGTGTCTAAACAATCAGATTCCTCTGCCCGTCATTTTTCCCCCATTTATATTTAATGTGATTCTTCACCTGGCACAGGAGAACAAATATGGAGATGAGAGGAGATGAGAGGAGATGAGGCAGAGAATTGGAGGATGAATGGGGAGGAGGAGGGAGGAGGACAAAAGGAGAGGAGGAGAGGAGGAGAGCCGAGGGAAGGAGAGGACAGAAGGGGAGAAGGGAGGAAGGGTGAACGGAGGACTCCGAGAGGTGGGAGGGATGAATGGGAGAGGGGGAGGAGGAGAGAGAAGGGAGGTGAAAGAAGGACAGGACGGAGGGGAGGAGATGACATCATAGGAGAGGGGGTGAGAAGTGTGAAGGAGGAGAAGGAGAGTGCAAGAGAGGACATGGAGGAGGAGGGGGCGGCGATAGAGGAAGAGAGGGGACTAGAGGAGGAAGAGGAGGAGGGGGAGGGAGAAGACGAGAGGGGAGGAAAGGACAGGGCGGGGGAGAGGAGGAGATGTGCAGCCCGAAGAGAGACAAGAGGGGGCGAGGATTTCGAGGAAATTATAAATGTGTATGCAAGCCTCTGAGTGGGTATTTCTCCCGGTGACTACGGGTACATTCTCAGCAAGTGGAAGATATACAACAGTGCTCTGAACGGCACGGACTGCAATGAAAATGACAAGGCTTTGAAAGACAGCTGAGGTCTGGTTGGTCCGGTCTAAAAGGACTGAAGGTGTGGTCAGACCTGGTCCAAATCCTGCTCCTTCAGCAGCCTCCAAGACTAGGAGGATAAGCTTAAGCGGTTCCCGCAGACGCCCATGATCATCTCATGTGGAGATTAATATGTGAGTGATGATGCTATGTGAATGTGAGAGAGAGAGACAGAGCCAAAAGAGAGAGAGAGGGAGGCATGGT
Source organism: Micromesistius poutassou (assembly GCF_964030765.1). Classification (NCBI taxonomy): domain Eukaryota; kingdom Metazoa; phylum Chordata; class Actinopteri; order Gadiformes; family Gadidae; genus Micromesistius; species Micromesistius poutassou. The sequence goes on from NW_028176999.1 coordinate 1,585, forward strand.
GTTAGGGAAAGACTTCCCGTAGGCTGACTGTGATTCAATCGTTGCAGATGTGATTTCCTGCAGTTGGAGTGGGTATGGACAATCCTAACCCTGTTATCCATATTATTGTGTTTCACAAGAAAGCGGCTGAGGAGGTAACATGTCGGTTTCCGTTAGGGGTTCGGTGTCCTTCTCAGAGAGACATGCTGGCACGGGCACATGCCAGGACCTGGTGCCCAGGATCCAACCGACAACCCTCCACCGGCTCCACAACCTCCACGTCGATACGGCCGTAGAACGGCAATAAAGTTACAGTTAGAATATTACAGCCAGCCAACAACACAACAATCATGTTACAATATTATAATAATAACACAAAGACAAGGACGATTTGAGAATACAATGACACAACAATAATACAACAATAACAATCAGTACAGGAATAACAACATTAACGACAGGGAGCAAAGCTTCTCTCTGAGTGCATTACACCACTTATTCTCTGCACTCTCCGTGCTTTACTGTGGTATAACAACCACTTATGAATTTTTAATTGCACTTATTTCTTGCCTTATTAACCCTACAACAGGATGAATATGCAGCATATGAATATTTAATCTGAACGATGTAGCCCATAATGTAAGTAGGCTATGCAACTCAACATATGAACCACATCCAGAGGAAGATGAAAGAGAAGAGCTGAAGAGCAACAAAACAGTTAATGCCTCCATCACCGCCATTCCATAAAGGAAGAGATGTAATCGGACACAACCTTTGTTTCCTCTTTGTTTCATGCAATCATGAAACGTCTGCCCGTTCAGCTCCAGTTCCACCGCTGGACGGGGCTTAGGGTTAAGGTGGGGTGTTGTGTCCTGTGAAGCCATTTGAGGCTGGAACTGTGATTATGGGCTCTAAAAATAAAGTTGACCTGACTCTAACTCAACGAGTACCGAATGTCATGGCCTCTGGCGATATTGACCATCCGTCAAAAATGAAAACAATACAAGTATCGTAATACTCCGGGGGAAACAGGAAGTCCTATCGGTGTCTCCATATGGTGAACGCTGATGATGACAACACTTCCTGTTGCCAGCAATTTCAACGCTTGAGCGCTTCTCGCGGGGTGTAGTAATAATGAGTAATTAAGAGGAATCCTATAGAGCCATTAGTGCGGGTAATAGTGAATATGAAAAACTGAAATGAGGTTGTGTCATTCTGTTCGACATTGAAAGCTTGTCAATAAAGATTGGACCTATGACAGTTTTTTTTTTTTGTGTGGTCAGAGTTCCCAGTGTGACATGAACGTACCAAAGGATAATCAGGTCGCGTCCCATGAGGGAGGGTTAGGGATCAACCTCATATTGAGAGAATATAGGGCTTATGAATATGATGTCACCATTTGATAATCACTACATTGGAGGGTAAAGTAAAGTACAGCATTAGTATAAGTACATTAAAGATGGTATGAGTGTGTTACAACCGTACACAAGACTCGAAGAGAGAGACGTTGTAATTATCTGGAGTAAGCTTGAGTCGCTCATACAGTAATGGCAGTGCGTGTGTGAACTTTCTCTCTCTCTCTCTCTATGTCTCTAACACACACACACACACGCACGCACGTACACACACACACACACACACACACACACACACACACACACACACACACACACGCACGCACGCAAACACACACGCACACAAACGCACACACACATAAGGATGCTTTGATGTAGGCCATTCCGTAATGATCTGGGCTTTGCTAATCTCATTCCATTGATTGAAGTTGAACAGCAGCGTAAATAATTCATTCTCATGTATATTGCAGCGTTTAAATCATGTTTTTTTTCCTCTGCAGTTTGATCAGTCAATTCACGATGAATTGACACCTTTGCTAAACAAACTGCCACAAATATAATTGCGTTCCAGATTGGTCAGTCAGGTGCCAGACAACAATCCAAACCAACCGCTCCACGCTGAGAGCAGCACTGTACAGTCCTGTATGGTTACAGGACATGATGTCTTTGGTCTATTTTACCGTGAGCATATTTTCTGGAGGGCACTTATGGAAAGAAGGAGAGAGGAGGCTGAAGATATGTCAGTACTTTTTCTCGAAATCGTTGTCTCTTACAGTAGCGGCAACATGATTTAAATCGTGGCTGGGTCGCGGTCAACCTAACCGGGGTCAAATAATTTAAGATGAATGAAGTTTCACACTTGGTTTGTCTAAATAGCGTTGAATACTGCTCGGTTTACAATGTGAAAATGCTCAGACCTCCTTTGCTCGATGCCAGATGTCAGAAACACAAAGTGTAATCCACCATAAATGCACTACTAATAAATAATAATAATAATAATAATAATAATAATAATAATAATTATTATTATTATTATTATTATTATTATTATTATTATTATGATAATGCATTTTATTTGTTGGCCCATTTCAGGGCACTTAAGGTCACCTCACAGCAAACTATAATGGAATACATTAATAAATAAAAAAGAGGGGACAAGGAAGACTCTGGAGAATAGTAAACAACCTTAGGGCAGGAGGAAACAGGCAAACAGGGCAGATGGGCTGGCTTCAAACTGAAGAGGCCAATGAAGACAAATTTGTTTTTATGAGAGGACTTTTTTAAACAGTGACACATTCTGGGATGGTTGGTTCTGTATTTTGGTGCAGTACTGCTCTGAACTAGTCTGTATTGGTCTGTACTGTACTGTGTTGAACTGCAATGTACTGGACTGTAATGGGCTTTAATGGACTGTTCTTGTCTGTACTGGTCTGTCCAGGACTGTTCTTGACTTGACTAGACTGTACTGGATCCTACTGGTCCGTACTAGTCTGTACTGTTCTATACTGGACTGTACTGCTCTGTACTGGACATAGGTGGATTGCACAGGACCTCACTGCACTGGGCTGCACTGTTGCTTTGCTTTGTGACAGTTCACACGTGTAACCCAAGACATGACACTGCAGATCTGCACATCGTTTCATCACTAACATCATCATGAATATGGATAGTGTCAAGTTTACATTTACACACCTTGTTGCTCCTAGACTCTCTATAATTGACACCCCTGCTTGGTGAACAGGCCTTAGAGGACGAAGGAGGTAACCAGTTCTAATTCCCACCGCAAGATGTCCTTCAGAGTTTAAAGTGCGGTCGTCTTCCTTCTCACCTGTAATCTGCTCGAGGTCCATTCATTTGAGAATTATGGCGCAGCATGGCTACTTGGAGTGGCATTAAAACATATTCAATCAGACTAATAAGAAGGCAATTAAGCAATAACATCATATTAACGGCACGCCAGACAGATTTGGGAATAGAAAAGGGAGCTAATGTAATTGCTTTTAAAAGAATAAACGTGGTTCGTGCACTCAACGATAAACTCTGGTGTTTCATAATGCCCATTAGTGTTTATATTAATTACAGGGTTTTTTTGCATCTTGTTTCATTTGCAAATGCATAAAATGTCAGAGCCAATGTATTTGGATAGTTCCTTGAATTTGAGTGCATGATGTTGCACTGTAAGTACAAGTTCATGTCCATTGGTGGCTACCTGGACACCTCTTTGTAATAATATACAGATCACACACACATGCCACGTTAATTAAAACGCAAATAAGGAATCATTATGGAGGGAAACATGCTTGAACGAGGCATTTGGGTTTGTTCCAACCTCAAGAAATCTAAAGAGGAATAAAACAAAGGAGTCAAAGTAAACTAATAACAGCACCGTCTATTAAAAATATAATAAGCAAATATGGTGATGGAGGATGATGATAATGATGATTCAAATGTTATTAGATGTATGCAAATAGTATACAAATTACCCCAATTGGTAGAGCATGGAATTAACAATGCCAGAGTTATGGGTTTTGAGTTTCACTTCTTTCTAATATTTGCTCATTATTATCATTATTTATTTTTTTAGGTTTTTCTCTCACAGTACAAAGCAGTCTCTACAGAATCACTCTACAGAAAAATAGTGCTGCAAAAGCAACAATGGAGTGTGATTTCATTGCAAGGCGTGTTTTTAATGGCCGGAATGTTCCCACTTAGTAAAACAAGATTCCCTGTGGCTTTCCAATGTGGAGATAGTATGGAGCTTCTGTTGCATTCTGCTGGTTGTTGCTGCTGCACAAGTGCCTGTGTGTGTGTGTGTGTGTGTGTGTGTGTGTGTGTGTGTGTGTGTGTGTGTGTGTCTGTGTGTGGTGATGATCGAGTACTGGGGGGGGGGGGGGTCATTCTGTCACCACAGATGGACAGGAAATGGCCAAGGGGCATCCGAAAAGCCACAGACAATGAAGGTGGCATTGGTTTAGTGGAAGTGTGTGTTGTGTGTGTTTATCTGTGTGTGTTGTGTTTGTTTATCTGTGTGTGTGTGTGTGTGTGTGTGTGTGTGTGTGTGTGTGTGTGTGTGTGTGTGTGTCTACATGTGTGTACATTATGTACCATATTTCTGTGTCTTTGTCTGTATTTGCTATGAATATATGAATATGTACGTGTGCATGCGTGCATGCCTGTGTGTGTGTGCATGTGTGTGTCCGTGCGTGTGTGTGCACGTGTGTGTCCGTGCGTGTGTGTGCACGTGTGTGTCCGTGCACGTGTGTGTGTGTGTGTGTGTGTTGAGACCTGGCTCTTAATGCACCTGACTGAAGCCATATAAGCACCTCCTCTCATCCAACACATGGCTTCCCCCGCGGCCTGGTTGCTCTCCAAGTATTCAAATCACTCACACACATGCACCCAAGAACACACACACAGCCCACACACAACATGATCACACACAACACGGCCCCCCACAACGTGTTTGACCACCTGAAAAATATCACAGCTTAGCACGAGTTGGACATATGCTCGGGTATTTCTGAACATAGCCACGTAAGTTAATTGACAAGGGAACATGAGCATATAGGTGCTGAAGGATCTTTGTTGCATTGTTATGTCACACTAGAAATGTACAGTATGTCTAGCAGCATTGACCATGACTTTATTCTTTCTTTGGTTTCTCCAGTGCTGCCAACATCCAGCTAGCTAAAATATGTTGTTATATCTGTCTAACTGAAGGGAGGATGACCTTGAAGACAAGAGCCTATTAGTGACACCTTGTCTGCGAAGGAGAAAAACATTTAAGTCATACTTTTCGACAACAAAAGAACCATGATAACCTACTGAATTATGCCGGCCTTGTAGCCTGGGAACCAGATGAATCTGCGAGCTCATGTTTAATTTTCTCTGGCATATATATGTCTGGCCCCCCTTCAGACAGATCTACAGCAGACCTGGCCTGGGTCGGGCCAATCACAAATGTTTAACTAATATGGGGCGTGTCTGATATGATAACTGAAGGGAGAAGTGCCCTATAGCACTCCTCCTATTGCATCCAGGTCTGTGCCCATTGATAACGCCCCTTGGAAATCGAAAATGAACTGAGAGTTTCCAGGCTAATCTCTATTTGTGAGTTAGTCTTGCGATGCCAGGCTAACAGTATTGTGCTTCAACACTGCAACTGACAGGTGGCATGTGTTTCAAAGACTTGATGTATTGAGGTTAAGGAAGAAAGAAACACACAAAAAAAATAGAAACTCTTTGGCAGCATGAATATATTCAGAAGTTTCTACATCGATTTTTATCACTATGGTTTCAAGGTAATGCCAGACTTCCTTATCTCTTATCCCTTTACAAACATATGGGTGATATCACAGATGTATCTTTTGAGATAGACCGAGGACTGCAGTGGTGGTTTTATCCCCCCAAATTTTTTTAAAAAGTCTGCAAAAGTGAGTTGAATTAACACTCCGGGAACTGGTTTGAAAGCATTTTATTAATCACTGTTGCACACGCGGTGACCACCTAGTTCCAAATATAATGAATGAGGAGAAAGAAGATGAAAGAGAGAGAGAGAGAGAGAGAGAGAGAGAGAGAGAGAGAGAGAGAGAGAGAGAGAGAGAGTTGTTAGCCGCTGGAGCGGTCAGGCATACACTGCTGTGTCTCACGTGGACTTTGACACGCATGTCATTCCGCTGAAGAGCGTTTTTTTGGTCTTGAAAAACATGGGTCCATGCTGGGCACTGGTCGCCCGCATGGCTCGCAGTCTTTCAGTGACTTTTCTAAATAGTGCCGTATGGAGCATGTTCAAATTCAATGTCAACCTTTAAGCATCATAGGGCTCTGGTGCTTTGTGTGGCGGCCCACAACACTGGGAACCACGCCATTGACATGGAAATGATAGGGGGCAGAAGAAAAGACTCTGCTTTTCTGCGCAGCTCCACAAACCCTTTCAGCGTCTATTCAAAGCCCCCTTTTCATGCAGCACCCAGAATATGTGCTGAAAAACAACTCTTTATTTTGCGCTGCTCGAAAGTTTGTTCTCCAAGACCACAAAACGCAGATAAAGGTAAAAACAAGCATATCGGTTGGTGCAATTTCATTTTAACGTTGGGCGTTCAAGGATGAGGTCGAACAGGTGAACCCATCAAATCAGTGCGGGAGATAGATGAGCTGGAACGCCTCATTGGCTGCCTGTTAGCCAACAGCAGATCAAAGTGGGGTTGGCTTGAAGAAGAGGTTTAGCATAATAAGCAGCATAGTATCCTCAAGGGAAATGAGGGAACATGGAGGGATGGTCACGGGTTGAGGAGAATATCTACAAGTCACCTTGTGTTGTTATTCAAAGGGGCCTCGAGTATAACCATTCGCATGTTTACCGTCGCCGCGACAAACAACAAAGGATGCACCTTTGTCTCGTGAAACATCGGAAAACACCATCATGGAAGCACCAGTTCCGATAAAAAGGCCCAGGGTTTCCTTCGGAGCCTTTTACTGAGGTTATGAAGTACTGTATATGGATCACCTTTTTCTGTCAGTGAACTTCTTCCTCATGGGTTCCGGGGGTGGAGCGAGAGATGAGCGTGGTAAATGTCATCGGGCTTCGGTCCCCTTTAGACTGTGTCTGTTTACTAAACACATGCTAATGAAATGTGTTGCAGGCCCGGGGAGAGAGAGAGAGATGGATGCTGAGTCTGACTTACTCTGCCACGAGGAGAGCGGAGAAGGTTGCGTTTTTTTTTTTTTCATACTGCAGCGCTTTTGAAGTTTGTCGTTGATGGCAGCATTTGAAAATATTTTTCCGTTGCCTCCTCAGACACCATAGAAGAAAAGGAGGAAAAGAAACATGTTTTGATAGCAGAGCCAAAAGACGAAGGAGGGTTGATTCGGTGTTGAGACAAAGACATTTCAAGTAATATTCATTCTGAAAAGGCATCCGCACGTGCATGCGCACACCCCCCGTAAACTTGCCTATACACCGCCACACATACACACACCATTCACCAGATGTAAGTCGAAAGCTCACACTGCATTAGATTAAGCCTTTCAACGACGGTGCAAAAAGAAAACTGGATCAGTGTAACTTTGATCAATAAACAATACGATTGACGACCCAAATGGTCATATTTAGAATTCAAGAAGAATTCAATTCAATCCTAATTTCTATACATGACCATTTTGGTCATCAATATTATATATACATCAATCGTATCGTCGCCCTGAGGTGGAGGTACCGTGGTGAGTAGGTTCTCTGGCAGCAGAAAACCTCAGACACAGTCCATCAGTGTCTGTCAGTGTGTGAGTGTGGTCGGCCAGTCAGTCAGTGCAACACTGAATATCAAAGGAAACGCCTTTACTTTGGGAAAGAACCACTAAAAGTCTCCCTCCGGCCAATTCTACTGTCGATTTCCTCTACCTGAAAACATTTGTAACATAAATCATGCATTTAAATAATCAGCCATCAGCCTTGATCAGAGATGGACGTTTAGCACAGTCAGGCAGAATTAGAAACATGCGTTACCATAGCGATCGAGTGGCCATGTTATCATTATAGCTCTCTTTATTTCTTTCTTTTCAGCACTGTTTATTTCTTTCTTTTCAGCACTTTTCTTTTTTTCTCTATTTTTCTTTTCTTTCTTTCCTTATTTATGGGTCTCCTTCATTCTTCCCTCTATTTTTCCTTCTCTCTCTTTTTTTCTTTCATTCTTTCTTTACCTCCCCCATACTTTCCCTGCAATTTTTATCGCTGCCTATTTCTTTTCTATCTCCTTCCATCTTCACGATTCCCTTCCTTCTTTCCCTCCCTCTTCCCTCGCCCTCTCTTCCCTTCTGTTCTCTCTTCCCTTCTGTTCTCTCCTGCCGCCCGGTTCTGTAAACGTGTTCAAACATGGCTCTCCCACAACGGCCCGGCGGACTCCAGGAGCACAGCAGCGCCGCCGGCGACACCCTGGAAGTTCAGAGCGGTCCGCTTCTGTAACAAACCACAACCCACAACCCCCTAGCCCCTGTTGTCTCCTTGATGCCCGCCTAACTCCCCCCCCCCCCGCCTAACTCCCCCCCCCGCGTAACTCCCCCCCCTCCTCTCTCCCAGAACCCTGAACAGCGCAAAAGTCACCACATCCCCCGGGAGCGTTTCTCACAACTTTAGAAACGCGGTTGCGAGGTGTCTGTTGTTTTCTGATGACGCAGTACGTTTCCGCTGATCAAGGGCGCCTCACTGGAGGACAGTAAAGGTGAGGGGATAAACACACACAGCCGCACGCGCACGCACGCACACACACACACACACACGCACACACACGCACACACATACACACACATACACACACACACACACGTACGCAAATGACAGACGTGCACAGACATGCATGCGCACACACACACACACACACACACTGATGCACCTGTACACACACACACACACACACACACACACACACACACTGATGCACCTGTACACACACACACACACACACACACACACACACACACTGATGCACCTGTACACACACACACACACACACACACACACACACACACACAAACACGCCCACACACTGACACTCCCGTAGACACACAAACACACACACACACACACACACAAACACATATACATACAAACACAGCCACACACTGACACACACACACACACACACACACACACACACACACACACACACACACACACACACACACACACAAAAACACACCCACACACACACACACACACACACACACACACACACACACACACACACACACACACACACACACACACACACACACACACACACACACACACACACACACACACACACACACACACACGCATATATGCTTTGAGTTGCTGGCCAGAACACCTGTGCGTTTGAAAGCGAGCAACACAAAGCATCTCTCCTGTTTATTCTGCAGCCTTGAGATGACAGCATTGTTTCTACCTGTAGCCCTCCCCCGTGGATCCCCAGCCCGGGGAAGAATGGCTCCTTTATTGGAGTACTGTGAATAAAGAGGACACAGTGCATTAGTTATTAAGGGGGGCATCGCCTGCCCGCCATCGCTCTCTCAAAGGCTTATTGA
>NW_028176998.1:0-9571 GCF_964030765.1 Micromesistius poutassou
AAGTCCTTCAACCCCCCCTCTCTCTGTCTCTCTCTCTGTTCATCTGTTTGTCTCTCACTCTCTCTCTCTATTTCTGTCTCTCTCTCTGTCTCTCTCTCTGTTCATGTGTTTGTCTCTCACTCTGTCTCTCTCTACTTTAATCTGTCTCTCTCTTCATCTGTCTCTCTCTCTGTAAATCTATATAATCCTCAAGATATCCATTACAGTGCCTCACCTCCTCTCTCCCTCCCCTCTCTGTCTCTCTGTTTAATTTAATTTGAAACGCTTTATTGCCATGAAAGTTACAGAGCGATGTAATCATTCTCATGCTCACGACAAGCTGTCCTGTAGCCCGCTGCCAGAAAGATACTTCCTCTCTAAACCAGTGTAGTCTAAATCTGTTCAGTCGAATCACTCAAACCAGTGCAGTCTAAAACCATCTCAAACCAGTTCAGTCTATCCATCTCAAACCAGTTCAGTCCAATCCATCTCAAACCAGTTCAGTCCAATCCATCTCAAACCAGTTCAAGTAACAATACAATAACAATCTAAATACATCTATGCAGTCTCTCTTTCTGTCGAACACACAAAAACTTGAGCACAATCAAACAACATACAAGTTGCCGCCACTGCAACACAAACCTAAATACATCCCATAATATAGCAACAAGGACAAGGACTAATGAGAGAGAGAGAGAGAGAGAGAGATGAGAGAGAGAGAGAGAGAGAGAGAGAGAGAGAGAGAGAGAGAGAGAGAGAGAGAGAGAGAGAGAGAGAGAGAGACACACACACACACACACACACACACACAGATGGCTAAAATACAGACACAGATGCATGCATATGAGTACCACACACACACACACATGCAAAGAGAGGAACTCATGTGGGAAGGGATGATTGTGTTGTGTTTATCAGCATGTTGGCCAACTGTTATCAATATGTTAACAGTGTTGTTTACGTCAATATGTCGGCCAAATGTTATCAATATGTTCACAGTTCTAGATGGTCCCTGCATAGTGGAGCTAAACACAATAAAACACTTTCTACTCACTAAACAAACTCACTAAGGGATTTCTGCTAAAAAGCATCGCTGGCACAGGAAGACTGCACTATACACGTACTACTCCCAGCACTGCAGTGCTAAGTGACAAGTACTTCTGCTTTATAGACCTTGTGCATTTACATAAATGTGAGCAATTTTCTCTCTCTCCGTCACACACACATTGCTATTTAATGAGCTATTTTAGAGTCTCCACATTGTGAATGGTCATGTTACAGGGGACTCTATAACATACAGTTAGTGTTTATCCCTTAGCAACAGCACTGTAGATGACATGTTCACAGACATGGTCCCGTACTCTTTCAGTGCAGTCACAGTCAAGCCCTAACCTCCTTATCAGAAGCCCGCCAAGTCACTCTCTCCCTCAACCAACCTCTCTCACTCTGAGCCCACCAGGGTGTTCAGAATACAGAGAGCGGAGACCTGACACGGAGCAATACCGAGAAGCAATGAATAGCTGAGAGACTGAATCAGGGACAGAGGTGTTTAAATATTAAAAAATAATTCCTGGATTCACCTGGTACAAAATTTAAATTATAATCATAAAAATAATAATCTTAAAAAACGAATCATGGGGGAGCCCTGGTGGCAGAGCGGTTAGAGCGGCACCATTAAGGCTCAGTCCTCATCGCAGCCACCCGGGTTCCAGTCCCAGTCCACCCGGGTTCCAGTCCCAGTCCACCCGGGTTCCAGTCCCAGTCCACCCGGGTTCCAGTCCCAGTCCACCCGGGTTCCAGTCCCAGTCCACCCGGGTTCCAATCCCAGTCCACCCGGGTTCCAATCCCAGTCCACCCGGGTTCCAGTCCCAGTCCACCCGGGTTCCAGTCCTGCCCGTGGTCCTTTGCTGCATGTCCCCGCCTCTCTATCCCATAGCTCCTGTCTATCTCACTCTAGATAATGAAGCATAAAAAAAAAATAAAATTTAAAAATAAATCCAAAAAAATTAAAATAAAATTAATCATGAAAAACTTTCCTAAAAAATATCTTATCTGAAAGAGAGCCAATCAGCCCAATCAAATCCAAAAACGGTGAACCACAGAACATAAATCGGTCTAATTTATGATTTTATCAAATGATTTTCATTCCTTGACTATGGTTCGACAGCCCTAGTAATACCATCTATATTCAACAGTGGAAACAAATGTGATCCCCAAAGCGACAGAGGAAGCTGTGTCACTATCGTCACAGGAACGCCACTCTGCAGTCTTACTCCTCCTTTCCAAAATGTCCTCCATCAAAGTCCAAAGCGAAAGCATTGCACAATCCACTATATATGTCCAACCTTTTCACTCTAATAAATGCCCATGTACATCAAACAATTTAATGTATACATGCTTCATGGGTTTTAAGAAAGCTTTAAGCTATAATAATAATAATAATAATAAATATGCAATTCAAATTGGAAACGCAGCAACCAGCTATGTTAAACAGTGCTGTGCAGCGTTGAGCCAGGGCTGCAATATGAGCCCAACCATCCTCAACATGAATATGTAACGTTAAAAGTTGATGGCAGTCCCTGGTGTCACCCTGGCAGACACTCAGGTGAAACGTTACTCTTTGCTGATGACCTTGTTCTGTTCTCCCCCTCAAAAGAAGGTCTACATCAGAGCCTACACATCCTTTGCAATTAAGTCAGACATGGGCACTGATTTGAACTTGAAAAAGTACCAAGATTTTGATATTTCAAAATTTACTAAAGAAATCGGAGGTCCATCATCTAACCAAGACTTTACAGTAGTGAAGTGTGGGTCCATCAGCTAACCATGACTTTACAGTAATGAAGTGTGGGTCTTTCAGCTAACCATGACTTTACAGTAGTGAAGTGTGGGTCTATCAGCTAACCATGACTTTACAGTGATGAAGTGTGGTCCATCAGCTAACCATGACTTCACAGTAGTGTAGTGTGGGTCTATCAGCTAACCAAGACCTTTCCACATGGGAACAGAAACCCTGCATGCAGAGTTGTACCAACATACTGGGACAGGGACACAGCCAACAATGGTTGCAGTGCCAAACTTGCCGATATTATGATAATACATTTTCCAAAAACGGGCCATCAATATTCAATATTTGTCAACATTGTCCCAAGGTATTTCTACGATTTTACCCATTCCACGGTCTGACCCTTACTGGACGTGACTTCATGTCTGGAGCACTACTTATAAAATCAACTATCATGTATTTTGTCTTGAATATGTTAAATTGAAGAAAGGACTTCTCACACAGCACTTGTCAAAGTGGTCGAGGACCAGGGTGTGCCCGGTCTTATTGTCCTGGAGCGGAGTCATCTGCTGACTTTAAGATGCTCTTATGTCCACATCTGCTCTGACACATATTTGTGTAGAGGATAAATAATGGGCTGAAAGCAAACATCCTTGTGGGAAGCCAGTAGTGGAGCAAATGTGGTGAGACAGAGGTCCATTTACCCCGACTCTCTGCGTCCTGCTAGTTAAACCGTCCGGCATCCAGTCCTCAAGATTGTTACTCAAGTAATTTTGTCCTTAAAGCCTACTGGCCAAAATATGGGGTTGAATTGAGATGGTGGCTATAAGCTAGGAGCATGGGATCTAGTGCATGTGCTCACTTCCCCTTAAGACCTCTGACCCTACAGGACTTTCAAGTTCCTTTCAGGACTTTCAGGACTTCAAATTCAAATTTCACCATATTGACCAAACGATGGCTCTAGAGAGGAGTGCTGCTGCCCGACCGTCTGCCGCAGGTATACAGCATGAGACACATGGACTCACACTGGTGAATCTGTCACCAATCAAGTCTTTAGGTACCCACGTCAGATCACTGTAATTTCAAGTGTGGATATCGGTTGAATATTCAATAACTTGCTAACTTAGAAAAATAAAAACACTTAGATGTTCTGTATATATTAGCAAAAAAAAAACAGACAAAGAAAACACTGTTAAACAAACAACTGATGTTCATTTACATTTACATTTAGGGCATTTAGCAGACGCTTTTATCCAAAGCGACTCACAATAAGTACATTTGTCAGAAGAATTAACTATTGATGACCACATCTTACTTATTGAACAGAAGTACAAATGCAGTCAGAGCCATGTCCTCAATATTGGGAGATGGTGCAGAAGGCTCAGCAGTAAACTAGGTTCCCCCCCCGAGATTTGAACTCGGATCACTGGATTCAAAGTACCGAGTGCTAACCGTTACATCATGGAACCCCATGAAAAGGGAATGATAAAAACAACATGAATATCATTGCCCTGACAGCCTGAACATTTGGTCTATTAAAAAGACTATGTAGTTATGTTGATGTGGGCTTTGATAATATTCCCTATGGAAAAAAAAAACCCTATGGACAGCATTTTCCTCTTCCGCCCATTCCACGGGCCGGGCCTGTTATGCTAACGTTATGTGACTTGCTGTTATTTCATTAGCATTAAATTACACAGCGTGAATATATGACCAAACGTCACGTCAATGAAACTTTAATACATGATTTCTGCCTGACTCACGTCCGATAGATTTCCCCCGTGGTGGTGGTGAACTGAACACCACTCTCATGTTCCCACGCTACGGAGCGACTTCATCAAACTACGGCTTTGTCCTTTGTTATTGATCCAGAGATCCCCAACGGCAAATATTACAAATTTGACCTTTAACCGATTTGGTTTGTGTTATTATACATTTTAACTTGCTTACAAGGGATGATATTCTCCCTACAAAAGGCGATATATGAGCATGTTCCATTGTCAAGTTTGTCCTAATCTCATCGCCACAAAACAGTTTAAACATGACCCAGTCAGTGCAGTCATAACATTCCTGCGGGCAGAGCACAGATTCATTGTCCATTGTTATCGTTGTTCATTTCTAATTATCATTCATTGACTGTTTTTTTCAATGTTTGTAAGAAGCCAATAAAGCTAATTGAATTTAATTGAATTGGAAGAGAGAGAGAGAGAGAGAGAGATTTTTCCATCATCTTATTCTAAGCCACACTCAGAGGGTAAATGACATCGCTATCTAGTCATGACACAACCTGTTCTCTAGATGCCTCTTAACACACACACACACACACACACACACACACACACACACACACACACACCTTGGTAAAGGATATCGGTATAATGGTTTCATTCTGAAGAGCTTTGTCCTATAAATTAATCAATACATGTGAAAGCAGATTAAGTTATGTGTATGTGTTCCTTATCTCTGCGTACACACAGAGCTCTCCTCCTCAACCTCCCGTTCTTAGGTAACCATGGAGACGCCCGACTCCTCTGGTTCTGAACGTGGTGACAGAGACTGCCGGCTTGGCACTGAAGACGACAACAACAAGAAGAACAACGAGAGCGTGCGTGCAGGTGTGTGCAGGTCCAGTCCAGCTCACAGCGCAGACAGCTCACGCGTCTCTCTCTCTCTCTCTGATGGACAGAGAGAGAGAGACAGAGATGGAGAGAGGGAAGGAGATAGATACAGACACCTAAGCATTCACATATCGTACACATATCGTAAATTGGTACTTCCAATTCCATCAAAACAGGGTCACATTGTCCTAGCACTGAACAAGACTGAACAGTAATTTCATTTTTTTTTTGTCTTCCTATTTCGGCATAGATTCCCCCAAAGAAAGAGAGTGAGAGAGACAGAGCGAGGGGAAGGTGTCAGGTCTGTCGCCCTTTCAGTTCTCATGACACGGTGAGAACTACACTTAAGTATGATATTCTTTTTGTACTAAGAACCAACCGATTCAAATAAAATTAGAAAATAGTAATAAAAAAACGGTAAGAAAGTAAAAGAACAAAAAAATAAAAGAGGTTGCCGGGATGCTGTATCCACAGCAACCGGCAACATGCACGTCTTACTCTCCCTCACCTCAGTGAGGGAGAGTAAGAGAGAGTACAGGATGAAGAGAGGTGAAGAGAGAGAGTAATCATGAAGAGAGAGAGTAATCATAAGTGAGATTGCAAAGAGAAAACGATTTAGCATTCAGATAAACAAATCTAGTCCTAAACACAGTTCTGACTTTCTCCTTATCTCCTCCTCCTCCTTTTCCTCCTCCTTTGTCACCCACAATAGCGCCAGAGTGTTTTCTGTCTGATAGCAAAGGACCTGCTGTGCAATTTCATTCGACGTTCAAATTGCCTTATTTGTAGGCTACTCTCATACCACGGGAGCCTTCGGAAACCTTAAGGCGACCTGAAGCGCCGCTGTAGCACTCTGACGTCGTTCTGATGAGTGGATCTGAATCTGATGTTGTAGTTTACATTTCTTTCATCACTAAAATAACACTTTTTTGTTTAAACGAATTGAGACGCTTCAGAGATTTGACAGGAAAAAAAAACGACCAGATGATAAAAAAAACGACGGCAGCAGTTTGAGCATTTACACACTGCTGCCCCGCCACTTATAAACCACGCCGTAAACGTTGTGTTCCCGCGGCCTGTGTGTGTGTGTGTGCGTCAGTGCCTGCTTTGTGTGTGCGTCTTTTTTTTTATGGTTCTTTTGCGCATGCGGGTCGGACGGCGCTGTGACCAGTTCACACTGGAATCTGATACCGGCCGCGTTCAAAACACAGGCTGCCTCGCCAAGCTAAATAATCTGATCAGAGCAACAGAATGGAGCATGTGTGAACCGAGCGTTTATACGTGGTCCCGAATCACACACAGGTCAGATCTTCTCAACGCTACCCCGGTCATATCCGATGCCGGTGCTGGCGGTCATTAGTTCGTAACTTATCTTAATAATCGCCTACAATAACATCACAGAGTCATCTGGTTCCCAGGCGAGGAGACATGCCTCTTGAACGTCAAACTGAATTTTGCAAAGCGGATTTCTTGTGTTTGTGCTTCGTCTCTAAAACAATATATGAAACGTCTCTTTTACGAATCACTCAAATTCATCAACTTGTGGAGGAAACGCTAAACACCGTCTCCACGGGCCTCCGTGTTTACCGCCGTACGACAGAGCGCGGCCTCTGACGTCTTTGTTATTGTTCTCGTGCGCATGCAGGTCAGTTCGGACTGTGACCGCTTCACTCTGGAATCTTAAAAAAAAAAAAAAAAATCGACCCCAGCAATAAATCAGAATTGAGCAGCGCGGCTCAGTGTGAACGCATCCTAAGTGGGCTCTGATCTGAGCCGGGGGGGGGGGGGTTCAGAGGCACCGCGGTGCTGGCCGGGCCGTAGAGGTGATATCATGGAGGAGAGAGACACCTTGTCCTCATTAACATGCTACACACGTATGCTACATTAGCATGATAGGGGGGGGGGGGCGCGCTCTCTACCTCTCTCTCTCTCTCTCTCTCTCTCTCTCTCTCTCTCTCTCTCTCTCTCTCTCTCTCTCTCTCTCTCTCTCTCTCTCTCTCTCTCTCTCTCTCTCTCTCTCTCTCTCTCTCTCTCTGTGCTGTAAATCTCCAGTGGCACAGCTGGAATTCCCCGGCTCAGAAGGATCGGTCAGTGTTAGCTCCTCGCGGGACCTTGCGTCCTAGCGCCGCTAGCTTCCTGAGGCTAACACAACAGAGGAGCTGCCTTCCAGCAGTGTAATGTGCAGATGATGAATAAAGCTCATATTACAGCCAGGGCTAAGGAGACATGGGTGGTAGGGGCTAGCTCTTAGATAAACACCACAAGCGGAAACCAGGGCGAGCACTGGTGCTGTTTACTTAACAACATGAATGTCTGGTCTGTTTGGACAGAACCGTCCTCTGTTGACGTGGCTCTGAATGGAACTATGATTTATATCTGCCGGTCGGCGCAGGGTGTTGTCCAAAACGTCTTAACGCCTAACCCCAGTGACAGCGGTTTGCTCTACCCTCTGAGCTGCACCGGGATAGAACCCCTGACCATGAAGACACGCACACACTGGGGCGGTGAAACAAGGCCTCGACGTCTGAACGAGGTCCTACAGCTGCTGAGACAGACAAGAGTGGAGGATCCTCACGACTGCTGTTAGGAAGGTTTGAAAACTACTGCTATTAACCAAAACAGATCTGACGATCGTCGGTGGCTTTCTTCTGAGATAATTTCTTCTGAAATCAACTAAGATTAAATAACATGGGGGAAACATTGGTTGCTTTATCTGTTGCTCGTTCCTGAATCGTCCTGTGATCATTTTTGCTGAGACACCTCTCCTACGGGTCCCTCAGGAGCACGATGAAAAGAGATGAATTAGGAGACATCTTTCAGACAAATGTTGAACTGAGATATTCCTTTTATCATATCTGTGTACCCCGGATCTCATTCATGTCTCGGTTGTAGTAAAGCGAAGAATGCGAGACGAGTCTGCAATAAATAAAGCAACAACAAAGCATTAAATGAATTAACTGTATGTAGCAATGTCTATTGCTACACCACCTAGGTGTCTTCCACTGGTCTCCCCCGATGACCAGCACACAGTGAGGTGACCATCAAACCCGTCTATTGCACAATGATGCAGAGTGTTGCCTGCTGCCACGGCTGAGCTCTCTCTCGTGGCGTGGGGAAGACTGTTTCAACCTGTTGCTCAATGCACAACAGGTGTGCAGCCTCACCTAACCCCCTTACACACGCCACGCTGTAGTGATTAGAATGAGCCGTAAAAACAAGAATCAACACTCAACAATCCGTTTGAGACGTCACCAAACATTAAAGCACTTTTATTTCCTTGTTTCAATTAAACCAACTCAAATCCTCCTCCAGTTAAGTGGAAACCTCTGTCAACACACTTGTTGTTGCCTGTGAGCATTTATTGGGCTGATTTACCATTCATTGAGTTATTTTCCTTGACATGACTTCTACCTTTGCACAACAAAGGTTGTGCAAAGGTAGAACAAACTCTGCCTGTACATTTAATGACATGTATTCTGTGCAAAATTAACTAAAGGTTATGTTAGTTGCGCACACGTGATGTGAATAAACCATATATCTGGTGCATCACATTCGCATGAAGTGTTTGCCTTTAAGAGTTTCATGTAAGATGATGTGAAAGTGGTAATGAGATTTGTAACTGAGACATAATTTGAGGAAGTGTGTCTGATTGTTGGCATCGTATTGAGACTAGTTTGAGAGCTTGCACTACTCTCATTTTTCTTATAGTTGATCCCTGGGAGACTGAACCGTGGTAATTCCTCAGGAACATCTGACAGTTCAGATGAAGGAGAAAATGCACAAAATCTCTCTTTGGTTTTGGCTCGTGCTCATTTCTAACCGGGAGATGTTAATGTGTTTTAACATAACCTGACACATAACTGGACACACTTCCTCAGTTATGTCAAGGAGATCTCCTCTTGAATTTTACTTTGCTATGGGATGATATACTTGACAACTGAGATCTTGAATTTCTTCTTGATTTCATTCTTAATTTTAAGATAACAGTTTGCTTAGCAGTCACATTGAGAGCTAATGTCTCGATTTGAATTGATAATACAGATTTTATAGTTTTGATTGCTTCTATTTTCGTTTCATTGTAAGGTGTCGCTACTGACTGATTCAAAATATGCATGATACAATTATAATATTATAAAAGACATAGGTCTAGGCTACGACACAGGGGATCATACCCCGGGATCATACCCCC
>NW_028176997.1:0-1000 GCF_964030765.1 Micromesistius poutassou
CAGGGGCCCGGAGCCCAGCTGGGGAGACACGCTCGTTAGAGGGGGGAGACGCGGGGGGAGACCAGAGAGACGCTGGGGGAGACCAGAGAGACGCGGGGGGAGAGGGGGGAGAGAGGAGGGAGACCAGAGAGACGCGGGGGGAGACCAGAGAGACGCTGGGGGAGAGGGGGGAGAGAGGAGGGAGAAGAGAACCGGAGCGTCTCTCCCCCTCACACCGCTGGACTCCAGCAGGGGGATAAACAGGACAAGACCACATGTTCCCCATCAGGACCACAGAACCACAGGCCTAACACACACACACACACACACACACACACACACATAGACACATAGACACACACACACATAGACACATAGACACACACACACACACACACACACACACACACATAGACACATAGACACACACACACATAGACACACACACACACACACACACACACACATAGACACACACACATAGACACACACACACACACACACACACACTGACACACAGACACACACACACACACACACACACAGACACACACACACACACACACACTGACACACAGACACACACACACACACACACACACAGACAGACACACTGACACACACACAGACACACAGACAGACACACTGACACACAGACAGACACACAGACACACACACACACACAGACACACTGACACACAGACAGACACACTGACACAGACACACTGACACACAGACACACAGACAGACACACAGACACACAGACAGACACACTGACACACAGACAGACACACAGACAGACACACTGACACACAGACAGACAGACACACTGGCACACACACAGACAGGCCATGGTCGAGGGAGTCTAAATGACGTTAACCTGTTCCTGCTCATTCAGTGGTTACCCACAATGCATCTGGATTAAATAAGTCATTCTTAAACCAAGACGCCCATATAAGGTGATCAACAGAAACATCTGAAGGACGAAATGACCAGAAAAGAACCAATAGGAGACAGGGAC
>NW_028176996.1:0-1000 GCF_964030765.1 Micromesistius poutassou
TAAAGGACCACGAGAAGAAATTGCGCCTAACATTCAAGAGTTTGGACAAGAACAACGATGGTAAAGCCATACTACATTAGAGTATTGGAACATGTGCAAATAATTATAGGCTACTTTGTCAAATATATATAATACACTCAAAGTATACTGCCACATTACTTGGAAAATCAATTAGAGCTATGTTGTTATTTCCTCCTCTGGGTGATGCTGTGAAAACAGCTAATCGTTGTTATCATTAATTATTCATCTGTGTGTTCTTGTAGGACGGATAGACTACATGGAGGTGAAGCAATCCCTCGCTGATTTGGGCATGGACATAAACCAGGAAGAAGCCAAGAAGATCCTCCAGAGGTATTCATGAAGTAATGATGGTTTGGTTCACGTAAGCCTCTCAATGTTTTCTGCATTAGGCATTCGATCTTTAAAATGGACTTAAAGATCCCATTTCATGCTCTTTTAGGGTTAATAATTGGGTCTGATTATTCTCACACTGTTATTTTCTGCAAAACCAATTTCAGCATCTTTCAAAAACGGTCTGATTTGTGTCATGTCGCATTAAGGCCCGCCTCCCGAGTAGCCCAGTCTGCTGTGATTGGTCGAACGCTTTGCGCTTGTGTCCGCAATTTCACACCCCCGAGAAGTTGTGAACATTGCGGGTAGCCGGGAGGCGGGACTTCTGCACTTAAGCACCGCCCACAGTCTGACGTCACACTGTTACGGAAGTGAAGTTTGAGCGCCAACGAGCCGTTTCACTCACTGAGGGCCGTTCTCGTTGGGCGCGAAAACTCCCCCTGGCTCAGACTTAGATAGTTCTAGTTTAGCAGACGTAACATGTATACATACGTCATATAACAGTCTACAGCTAAGGGAGAAGTCGAAAAAGCATGATGTCACCTTTTTAAATCATCTTCAGCATGACATGAGCTCTCATGAAGAGGTGCTGGCTCTCTGTTGATAGGTTGATCACGTTGGGGTGGAGAACTGCAACCACATATTGCAT
>NW_028176995.1:5000-8794 GCF_964030765.1 Micromesistius poutassou
TTGACTCAAATCCTACCATATTAGCGTTTGATCTGCAAACTCTACTGCCCCATTATCAGAACATCCATGTACAAAACACAAGAGAACAGAGAAGGGGGCACGGTACTCGTGTTGAGGGTTTGACCTGGAGCCGAAATGTACCGGGACTTGAAGCCCCAATGTCAGAAATCAACCGTTCTACACAACGACGTCATCATTAATGGCACCTAACACGTGGCCAGGAAATGGCGCCATCATGTTTGACTCGTTTAAGCCGAAGATGAGTGATGACGGCTCAAATTAGAGACGCTAATAACTGTTTAAAAAAAAATATATATATATATATATATCTTGTTCCAAATCCCCGGATCGACTTGAGACTTTCTCCCCACACTCTTGGGACAGAACCGAGAAAGATATAAAGACAACTGCTCTCACCGCACTGTGCGGCTGGAAAGATTCCGTCTCGGGGTCCAAAGAAATGAAGAAAACCTCCTCCCTGTCAATAGACTGCGCAGATCAGGGAGGAGGGAAGGGACTTTCTTCAAGTAGAACTCTGAGACACTTGAGTCTTACTCGAAGCGTGCTAGTGTGTGTATAAGTGTGTATATATCGTTAGCCTTGTAGCACAATTGTTTTTGTCATATTTTAAGGTTTATCTTGTATTTAGTGGCAAAAATGCCAAGTCAAATAGCTGACTTAGGCAGATAGTGATTATGGAAAGCACTCTGATTGTCTTAGGATATAGCCAATGAGACAAAGTGAATCAGCTGCATTTGGAGTAGAGTAAGGTGAGATATCACAATTTGGCCAAAATATGACTTAGGCAATTATGTTATGAGGCTAACGATATGTGTGTTTGTGCTTGGGTGCTGGGTTTTTCCTCTTTTGCGTTCCCCTGTGCAGGCAGAGGGAAGGTCAAGAGAGAGTAAGGAGCCATTGACTGGCGCCACTATGGTACAGGGGGTTTTACAATGCAAGGCAGACATTTCCACAGCCACCAAAAGGCCTCTGTGGCATGCCAACGTAGTGAGGCATTAGCTTCAGCAGATACGGCTAGCAGAAGGCCCATCTTTGCGGGACACATGCGGGATCGAACCCAGGACCTTTTGGCTTTGAGTCAATCCCATCTCCCCCAACATCCTGCTCCCTACAGTTATGAATCCCAGTGTGGTCCAATCACAGGCGGTATCTAACGCGCGTCACCTTTGTTTGTTTTTGATAAGACGTAACAAACCCCTACAGACAAGGCCAACAAAGGTTTGAAGAAAGACAGACGGGCCCGAATCAGTCAACGTATTCCATTATGAGTAAGGCCTAGATCAACAGCACAAAGACCAAGAAGAAAACACAGCAGACTTGAAGGTGGGTTCATGGTTTATTTCCTGGAATCCCCATTGCACATTCGAAGGCCTTTCACTCTTAAGTGAATGCAAAACGTGCTAAATCGCACGACAACAATAAACACGCCGTTTATCCATCATTCTTGGCGGTGCGAACGCCGTCAAAATTAATTTGACTTGACGCCACTTGAAGCTTCGACAAGGTGAGCAGGCAGACGGCCAATGAAAAGCCTGGGTGTGGTTCGTCAGTCAAATCGACTGAGCAGTTTCTCCTCGGTGGTACACACTCCCATGTATATTTATACGTTCCCACATAACATATTTACTATGAGTGAGAAGATGGTCCAGGCCTTGACTCCCCATCCAGGGGAAAATCTCACGGCACATCCCTCGTCTTGTAATCAGTTGGGCTGTTCCACTTTGACTTCTCCACTGGCTCCGCCTCCCCCCCTTTCCGTGATTGACAGCCAACTCTGAACCAATAGACTCTTTTATTATCCACCCAACCGTCTCCTGAAAGCAACCATCACCACCGCTACCCTTCCAGCAATGGAAACCACGACTCCCCTTGAAACCAGACACACCCAGAACATCTGCCCATGTGGGCATTAGGCTGATGTACACACATAGCATACGCATGCAAACAAGCAGTGAAACTCCATTTTGACGTTTTTTCCCCCCACCACAGAAAATCAAGAGGGCATGGATTGGGAATGTGCTTCCATTTACTAAAAAGGCTAACTGGTTGGACATGCATGGAAGCTAATTCCAGTCCCACCTCAAGCAGCTCAGGGGCTCGCCGTGCTTTGATGGATAAAATTATAGAGCCGGGTTGAAATGAGGGCTGAGAGCCGAAGAATTTACACCCAGAATACTTATAATATTTGCATTCCCACGCGCACAAACACACAAAGCCGCATACTTATTTCATGGAAACTTTCATAACGAAAATGATGAAGCAAGGCTTCACCGGTCATCGATGACAACGCACCCTATCAGCAATCATTGCCACTTTCCCCCCCCCCCATTGTCAATAAATGTAACGGCTGATTCTATTGGTGGAGTCCATACCCTTGCTTCAATGATCAAGAACAACCCCCTTCCAGTCCCTTCTTCTGGCAGCATGGGGGGGGGGGGGGGGGTTGATCCATGTAAGCCTTGCCAGGACAGACAGAGGACAACACTTATCCAATTAGAACCATAAGCCTATTAAAAAGCTCCAAGACTGCCTGAGCACAGAGGCCCAGAAGTATTCCCACCATCTCCACCACGGGTGCATCCCAACACCACCGCAAATCAGTCCCAGACTGCCGCAGCGCCACAGAACGCTTGCTATGTGATAATTAGTCCAATAAAGAACTGTGCAGATGGGCATGCACGACATGGGCAGTTCCATACATGGGCTTTTTCCTGGGTCGAGATTCGCCAATTCACCACCCACTCCATCAATCACGTTCTCTTTCTCCCACTCCCTTACAGATTTTCTTCAAGATTGATATTAACAAATTGCATTGTGTTGGTTGCCCCAAAAAAAACTAAGAGGGTGAATTGTGGGAAGAGAGAGAGAGAGAGAGGAAGGGAGGGTTGAGTACTGTGCAGGGAGGAGAGAGAGAGCAAAGAGAGAGAGAGAGAGAGAGAGAGAGAGAGAGAGAGAGAGAGAGAGAGAGAGAGAGAGAGAGAGAGAGAGAGAGCTAGAGAGAGGAAGGGAGGGCTGAGGAGTGTGCAGGGAGGAGAGAGAGAGCAGAGAGAGAGAGAGAGAGAGAGAGAGAGAGAAAGAGAGTGAGCGCGAGAGAGAGAGGGCTGAGGACTGTGCAGAGAGGAGAGAGAGAGAGAAGAGAGAGAGAGATAGAGAGAGAGCGAGAGAGGGCTGAGGAGTGTGCAGGGAGGAGAGAGAGGGAGGAGAGATTACAAAATCCTTCTCCATCTCGTCTCTCATCATGTCTTCTGTAAGCTCCACACAGATAAGGTGGCTGGAGCCGGCCGAGGGAAGAATGTGTGGGGGGCACCTTGTTGAATGACCAGAGTGTTGACAAAAAACCTAAAAACACATTTGGCTTGGGAGTGTGTGTGTGTGTGTGCGTGTGTGTGTGTGTGTGCGTGTGTGTGACAGAGAGTCCGCTTCCATAGTTGAGCCAGGAGGCGGGGAGCTATGCAACCGACAGAGAGCGAGCGAGAGAGAGAGCGAGCGAGCGAGCGAGAGAGAGAGAGAGACAGAAAGAGAAAGAAAGCGAGAGAGAGTCAGAGCTAAACCAAGGATTTGCAGACTTTCAGCTTCCATCGCCGGGGGACCGCCTGTAACCGGGCCTATTAAAACCTCACCACCCCCCCCGACCCGGGCTCCCAGGTGGGCTAACCCACATTAGCCGTTAGCACCGCCACACTTTGGGTGAACTTTGTAGGGGGGTGGGGGGGGGGGGGGGTGGTGAAAGGGGGGGGCTCCACCTTACACTTGGCACCCCCGTGAGAGAACTG
>NW_028176994.1:0-12145 GCF_964030765.1 Micromesistius poutassou
GTAATGGTCTTATTTACAGTACTGTAAGTTAAACCTTTACAGTAGTGGACGGTGTAATGGTCTTATTTACAGTACTGTAAGTTAAACCTTTACAGTAGTGGACAGTGTAATGGTCTTATTTACAGTACTGTAAGTTAAACCTTTACAGTAGTGGACAGTGTAATGGTCTTATTTACAGTACTGTAAGTTAAACCTTTACAGTAGTGGACAGTGTAATGGTCTTATTTACAGTACTGTAAGTTAAACCTTTACAGTATTGGACAGTGTAAGGTTATGGGGTTAGAATGCGGTGCGTTGAAGGAATCTCCTTATTGGGATGCAGTAGTGAGTCACTGAGCTCTGCCGTCCCTCTGAGGATCTATGAGGAACATCTCTGTCCCTCTCTGAGTGGATCCTCTTCAGTAGGAGTACGCCAAACACTAAAGTAAGACTTCAAATGAAGTCCACTCCAAATGTCCCCAGTGAAACACAGCAGGAGGGCATAAACGTTACCAGGGTTGTCCGTTAAACTCTTCTCCTAACTCTTAACCTAGTGATGGTTAGTGTGTACGGGGAACGGGTTAACCTAGTGATGGTTAGTGTATAGGGGAACGGGTTAACCTAGTGATGGTTAGTGTGTACGGGGAATGGGTTAACCTAGTGATGGTTAGTGTATACGGGGAACGGGTTAACCTAGTGATGGTTAGTGTATACGGGGAACGGATTAACCTAGTGATGGTTAGTGTGTACGGGGAACGGGTTAACCTAGTGATGGTTAGTGTGTACGGGGAACGGGTTAACCTAGTGATGGTTAGTGTGTACGGGGAACGGGTTAACCTAGTGATGGTTAGTGTGTACGGGGAACGGGTTAACCTAGTGATGGTTAGTGCTGGCTCTATGAACATCCTCTCTGTACCCAGAGAGATATTGGTTCTGTGTTCTGACAGATGTACTCACGGTCACGTTGGATGAAGAGTCAGCTGAAGGTTAATCTAGAGAGTGTAATGACCGTGGAGTCCGGCCCTGTCTGGTCTGCTGCCAGGGGCCCCGGGGCCCGGGGCCGTGTTGGGTAAACACCGACCGCTCCTCCTGTCAGCCCGGAGTCAGCTCCTGTCTGAACAACACGGCCCCTGGTGGAGCCCTACTGCCCCCTGGTGGACCAGGTGGTAGTGGAGGGCCCTACCGCCCCCTGGTGGAGGCCTACCGCCCCCTGGTGGACCAGGTGGTAGTGGAGCCCTACCGCCCCCTGGTGGACCAGGTGGTAGTGGAGCCCTACCGCCCCCTGGTGGGATCAGGTGGTAGTGGGGCCCTACCGCCCCCTGGTGGACCAGGTGGTAGTGGAGGGCCCTACTGCCCCCTGGTGGGACCAGGTGGTAGTGGAGGGGCCCTACCGCCCCCTGGTGGACCAGGTGGTAGTGGAGGGGCCCTACCGCCCCCTGGTGGGACCAGGTGGTAGTGGAGGGGCCCTACCGCCCCCTGGTGGACCAGGTGGTAGTGGAGGGGCCCTACCGCCCCCTGGTGGACCAGGTGGTGGTGGTGGGGCCCTACCGCCCCCTGGTGGACCAGGTGAGCTACAGGACTGTTGAGCGCTGGCTGACTGTTTCCTTGTCTCAGATTCGGGCGCATCGGGCGTCTGGTGACGCGGGCCGCCGCCTTGGGCGGGAAAGTCAACGTGGTCGCCATCAACGACCCCTTCATCACCCTGGAGTACATGGTGGGTGTGTGTGTGTGTGTGGGTATATTTAATGTGCTGTGTGTTGTGTATATGTAACGTCTGTGTGTGTTGTGTGTATGTAACGTCTGTGTGTGTGGGTATATTTAATGTACTGTGTGTTGTGTGTATGTAACGTCTCTCTCTGTGTGTGTGTGGTGTACTGTGTGTTGTGTGTATGTAACGTCTCTGTGTGTGTGTGTGTGGTGTACTGTGTGTTGTGTGTATGTAACGTCTCTCTCTGTGTGTGTGTGTAGGCCTACATGTTCCAGTACGACTCCACCCACGGGCCCTGGAAGCACAGCGAGGTGAAGGTGGCCAACGGCCAGCTGTGCATCGGCGCCATGCGCATCACCGTCTCCCACGAGTAGGTCACTTCCTGCCTGACGCCAAGTGTTGACGTAGTGAAGGCGTAGCATCGCTGTGGTAACCGCGGTAACGTTGTGCGGCGGTGGTAACACTGTTGTGATGCTACTGGGGTATCGCGGTCTGGTGGTGATGCTGTGGTCGCCGTGGTAACGCTGTGATGCTGTGTGTGGTCGCCGTGGTAACGCTGTGATGCTGTGTGTGTCCAGGAGGGCCCCAGAGAGCATCGGCTGGGGCGCGCTGGGCGTGGACTACGTGGTGGAGTCCACCGGAGTGTTCACCACCATCGAGAAGGCCTCCGTAAGACCCCCACCCGTTAACACCACCCTACACCCCTTAACACCACCCTACACCCCTTAACATCACCCTACACCCCTTAACACCACCCTACACCCCTTAACACCACCCTACACCCCTTAACACCACCCTACACCCGTTAACACCACCCTACACCCCCTTAACACCACCCTACACCCCTTAACACCACCCTACACCCCCTTAACACCACCCTACACCCCCTTAACACCACCCTACACCCCATTAACACCACCCTACACCCCATTAACACCACCCTACACACTGTACAGGACCTCCACCCCATTAACACCACCCTACACACTGTATAGGACCTCCACCCATTAACACCACCCTACACACACTGAATAGAACCACTCTTAATATTTATGCATTAATAAAGTAATCTAATGTGAATGATACTAATGTACACAGATGGACGTACAACCTTAATGACTTATAATACTAATGACATAATGCTTTTCAAAGCAGTCCTTTGAGTCTAAGTCTATTTTGATAAGTTAAATGAGGCATGTTGGATGTGTTGAATCAAAATAAATCTTTTCATTGCTGCCTGTCACCCCTGCTGACCTTTGACCCCTGCCCCCCCCCCCAGGCTCACCTGAAGGGCGGGGCTAAGCGCGTGGTCATCTCCGCCCCCAGCGCCGACGCCCCCATGTTCGTGATGGGCGTCAACAACGACACGTACAACACCTCCATGAAGGTCGTCAGGTCAGTCACATGACGGCTCCCACACCTCCTGGACCCTCCAGGGGGGTGTCACGTGACCTGGCCCAGGGGGGTCACGTGACCTGGCCCAGGGGGGGGTCACGTGACCTCGCCCGGGGGGGGGTCCTGTCCGGCTGTCATTGGTTTAGAGTTGGGGTTCTCTAAACCAATGGAGGGATGGATGCTTTTTGCCATGGCGACGCACCAGTAGATGAGAGGTCACAGTGACTCTCTGTTGTGTGACCAGTGCCCCGCCTCTTCCTCCGTCTGAACCCCACCTCTACGCCCTCTGGTCTCCATAGCAACGCCTCCTGCACCACCAACTGCCTGGCACCCCTCGCCAAGGTCATCAACGACAACTTCACCATCGTGGAGGGCCTGATGGTACACTGCACCACCCTACCACTACACCACCCACACACCACCCTACCACTACACCACCCTACCACTACACCACAACTTCACCATCGTGGAGGGCCTGATGGTACACTGCACCACCCACTGCACCACCCACACACCACCCTACCACTACACCACCCTACCACTACACCACAACTTCACCATCGTGGAGGGCCTGATGGTACACTGCACCACCCTACCACTACACCACCCACACACCACCCACCCCACCACTACACCACCCACACACCACCCACCCCACCACTACACCACCCACACACCACCCTACCACTACACCACTACACCACCCACACCCCCCCACTACACCACAACTTCACCATCGTGGAGGGCCTGATGGTACACTGCACCACCCTACCACTACACCACCCACACACCACCCTACCACTACACCACCCACACACCACCCTACCACTACACCACCCACACACCACCCTACCACTACACCCACCACACCCCACCACTACACCACCCACACCCCACCACCCTACCACTACACCACCCACACACCACCCACCCCACCACTACACCACCCACACACCACCCACCCCACCACTACACCACCCACACACCACCCACCCCACCACTACACCACCCACACACCACCCTACCACTACACCACTACACCACCCACACCCCCCCACTACACCACAACTTCACCATCGTGGAGGGCCTGATGGTACACTGCACCACCCTACCACTACACCACCCACACACCACCCTACCACTACACCACCCTACCACTACACCACTACACCACCCACACCCCCCCACTACACCACAACTTCACCATCGTGGAGGGCCTGATGGTACACTGCACCACCCTACCACTACACCACCCACACACCACCCTACCACTACACCACCCCACCACTACACCACCCACACCCCCCCACTACACCACAACTTCACCATCGTGGAGGGCCTGATGGTACACTGCACCACCCTACCACTACACCACCCACACACCACCCTACCACTACACCACCCCCCCACTACACCACCCACACCCCCCCACTACACCACAACTTCACCATCGTGGAGGGCCTGATGGTACACTGCACCACCCTACCACTACACCACCCACACACCACCCTACCACTACACCACCCCACCACTACACCACCCACACCCCACCACTACACCACAACTTCACCATCGTGGAGGGCCTGATGGTACACTGCACCACCCACTGCACCACCCACACACCACCCTACCACTACACCACCCCACCACTACACCACAACTTCACCATCGTGGAGGGCCTGATGGTACACTGCACCACCCTACCACTACACCACCCACACACCACCCTACCACTACACCACCCACACACCACCCTACCACTACACCACCCACACACCACCCTACCACTACACCCACCACACCCCACCACTACACCACCCACACCCCACCACCCTACCACTTCACCACCCACACACCACCCTACCACTACACCCACCACACCCCACCACTACACCACCCCACCACTACACCACACACCACCCTACCACTACACCACCCACACCCCACCACTACACCACCCACACTACACCCACCACACCCCACCACTACACCACCCCACCACTACACCACCCACACCCCACTACACCACCCCTACATGCACCGCCCACAGCCCCCCCTGACCTGCTGACTCCGCCCCCAGAGCACGGTGCACGCCACCACCGCCACCCAGAAGACGGTGGACGGGCCGTCCGGTAAGATGTGGCGCGACGGGCGCGGCGCCGGGCAGAACATCATCCCCGCCTCCACCGGCGCCGCCAAGGCCGTCGGCAAGGTCATCCCCGAGCTCAACGGGTAGGACTTCCTGTTGGCCCCGCCACACTTCCTGTCCCTCTGAGCAAGGCACCGGCTTCAACCCGGCAGCACTCGGGGGCTGGACGGTGTCTGTCTGTCTGTCTGTCTGTCTGTGGTGACAGTGAGACCCATGATGACGTCATGGTCACCCTGCAGCTCTCTGTTCACACTAAGCCCCTCCCTCCTCTCTGGTGGACAGGAAGCTGACCGGCATGGCGTTCCGCGTCCCCACCCCCAACGTCTCCGTGGTGGACCTGACCGTGAGGCTGAAGAAGGCTGTGAGTCCCCGCCTCCTCCCCCCTTAACCTCCTCCCCCCTTACCCTCCTCCCCCCTTAACCTACTCCCCCCTTACCCTCCTCCCCCCTTAACCTACTCCCCCCTTACCCTCCTCCCCCCTTAACCTACTCCCCCCTTACCCTCCTCCCCCCTTAACCTCCTCCACCCTTAACCTCCTCCCCCCTTACCCTCCTCCCCCCTTACCCTCCTCCACCCTTAACCTCTACCCCCCTTAACCTCCTCCACCCTTAACCTCTACCCCCCTTAACCTCCTCCACCCTTAACCTCCTCCCCCCCCTGTTGGAGCTAGCTGTGTAACTCCTCCCCCTCGCTGTGTAACTCCTCCCCCTTAACCTCCTCCACCCTTAACCTCCTCCCCCCCCCTCCCCTCCCTGTTGGAGCTAGCTGTAACTCCTCCCCCTCGCTGTGTAACTCCTCCCCCTCGCTGTGTAACTCCTCCCCCTTCTCCCCAGGCCTCCTACGATGAGATCAAGAAGGCCATCAAGGCGGCCTCTGAGGGCCCCATGAAGGGGATCCTGGGCTACACCGAGGACCAGGTAGGACCAGGGGGTACCAGTAGGGACCAGGGGGTACCAGTAGAACCAGTAGGGGCCAGGTAGAACCAGTAGGGACCAGGTAGAACCAGTAGGGACCAGGTAGAACCAGTAGGACCAGGGGGTACCAGTAGGACCAGGTAGAACCAGGGGGTACCAGGTAGAACCAGTAGGGACCAGGGGGGTACCAGTAGAACCAGGGGGGTACCAGTAGGGACCAGGGGGGTACCAGTAGGACCAGGGGGTACCAGTACGGACCAGGGGGGGTCTAGGGGTCCTGACAACACTCCACCTGGTCTGAAGGAAGTGAGCTAACTGTACTTCCTGTCAGGTGGTGTCCACGGACTTCAACGGAGACACCCGCTCCTCCATCTTCGACGCCGGCGCCGGCATCGCCCTCAACGAGAACTTCGTCAAGCTGGTCTCCTGGTGGGTCACCTGCCGCGTCACATGACCCGCCCACCGCGCCGCCGTTGTAGAATGGTAGCCTAGCAACCACAGCGGAGGGCGGGGCTCTGAGGCGGCTCTAAGGGGGGGGGGCGGGGGGGCGGGCTGTGGGCTCCGTCCCAGTCTTCAGTCCGCCTGCCGTCTTTATCGTTACTAGGCAACCGCCGGTTCACTGGTCACAGCCTCTCGGTTCATCTGACTGGACGATGAGAAAAAAATTAATAAGGTTTTAATTTGGGCGCCTAGGAGCTGCTAGGCCCCGCCTCCCGGGCCAGGCCCCGCCTCCCGGGCCAGGCCCCGCCTCCCGGGCCAGGCCCCGCCTCCCGGGCCAGGCCCCGCCTCCCGGGCCAGGCCCCGCCCCCTCCTCCTCACAGATCAGCCTCTGGTTGGCTGAAGGCTCTCCCCCTCCTGACGCTGGACTCCCCCGTGACCTTCGGTTAGACCAGGGGTGTCAAACTGTACAGTGGGCCAAAATTGAAGTCTTGGACAAGTCGCGGGCCGGAGTTGTTGACGGGGGCCAAGACGCACATCACCGCGTTAACGCTGAAATGCGATATGCCGGCGGGCCGGTTCTGATAGACATTAGATATTATCTGGCGGGCGGCCGGATTAAATGACACTCCGGGCCGGATTAGGCCCGCGGGCCGTAGGTTTGACACCCCTGAGTTAGACGCCATGTTTAGAGGTCGCCGCCCGTGTGACATCACTTCCTGCTTCCTGTGTACACTAAACCCCGCCCCTCTCTTCTGGCTGCAGGTACGACAACGAGTTCGGCTACAGCAACCGCGTGTGTGACCTCATCCTGCACATGTACTCCAAGGAGTGACGCCTCCCCCCGCCACACGGCTCCTAGCTCCTAGCCCCCCCCCCCCCCGGCTCCTAGCTCCTAGCCCCCCCCTTTGGCTCCTAGCCCCCTCCTCCGCCACACGGCTCCTAGCCCCCCCCCTCCCTGGTTCCTGGTCTGTAGGCCGGTTCCTAGCCCCCCCCCTCCCTGGTTCCTGGTCTGTAGGCCGGTTCCTAGCCCCCCCCCCCCCTCCCTGGTTCCTGGTCTGTAGGCCGGTTCCTAGCCCCCTCCCTCCCTGGTTCCTGGTCTGTAGGCCGGTTCCTAGCCCCCCCCCCCTCCCTGGTTCCTGGTCTGTAGGCCGGTTCCTAGCCCCCCCCCCCCTCCCTGGTTCCCGGGCCCCCAGGGGCCCCCTGGGGCCCGGGTTCCTGAGTCTCACTGTAGTCCCCCGGGGCCTTGAACCCGTCTCACTGTATGGTCTGAACTGTCTCTATAATAAACGTGTTGGTGAAGCTGACGTGTGTCGACTCAATCACTGGAGCTCAAGTCTTGATGAACAATTTGAAAAATGTAAAAACAAAGTGCTGTTGTTGATCAATGAAGTGTTAACGTGAAGCCAGCAGTGCGTCACTGGGCGCCCCCCCCCATTAAGAGCCTCCGCAGGACCGGACGACCCGTTACAGTCACCGGCTCTCCGGTGCCGCTCTGATAACCGTAATTACCGATGACGACACCGCGCCGTGTCTTCACCCTACCGGAGCCGTTCCTCCTCCGCGTGCTCGGGAACGCTGACTGGGCGCGAGGGGGTGTGTGTGTGTGTGTGTGTGCGCCGCGCGCCGTCCACTACGGTAACCGAACGCCGCAGTCACTCACGTGTCGGTGTCCTCGAGCTCTGCACCACCACGGCACCGCGAGCAGCTCCCGTGGTCCGTTACAGTCGGTCGCCGCCGGTCGTTCTTCAGTTCGTATTAACCGAGCTGCTGTTTATTCTTTATTTGTTTTATTCGGACTGACCGACAGCGGTCGTTTAGTCGCGCGCTTTAATCGGTTACCGAACGTCGCTCCTGCGTTTGTTTACGTGTGCGCGCGCGCTGCTCGCGGTCCTGAGTTTGCGGGGAAGTTTCGGAGCCGGTAACGGGACGAGGCACGAGCCGGTGTGTGTTGACATCAGCGGCCCGCGGACACGAGCGTCACCGGAGGTTTTGATGCCGGATCTCGAGCACTTCAGGTTCTCCTACTCGACGATGAATCCGTTCCCGGGCTCCGAGAGCGCGTTCCCGCTGCACCAGACCGACGG
Source organism: Micromesistius poutassou (assembly GCF_964030765.1). Classification (NCBI taxonomy): domain Eukaryota; kingdom Metazoa; phylum Chordata; class Actinopteri; order Gadiformes; family Gadidae; genus Micromesistius; species Micromesistius poutassou. Next base: position 8,671 of record NW_028176994.1, read on the forward strand.
GAGCGCGGGGCTGGAGCCCTACGGCGGGCCGGACCCGGGCTACCTCCTCGGGGAGCCCGGCTCCGGCGGCTTCGGGCCGGACGGGTTCCCGGTGGGGCTGGACTTCGGCGCGCTCCCGCCGTCCGGTCTCGCGTACCTGCACCTGAGCGGCGCGCCCCCGCCGCCGCCCGCCGCCATGGCGCTGCGCAACGACCTGGGCTCCAACATCAGCGTCCTGAAGACCCTCAACCTGCGCTTCCGCTGCTTCCTGGCCAAGGTGCACGAGCTGGAGCGGCGCAACAAGGCCCTGGAGAAGCAGCTGCAGCAGGCCCTGGCGGACGGTAACCAGGGCAACGGCCCGGCGGACGCGCGCCTCAAGCGGCCCCCGCCGACGACCAGGGACGTCGGGGTGCAGACCGGGTTCACCGGGCAGCTCCCGGTGGTGCGGCCCGGGGGGGCCGGCGGCCCGGCGGCGCGGCCCGGCGCCATCCCGCTGCTGAACGCCAACACCGCGGCCTACCTGCCCGGCGGGCTGCTGTCGCCCACCATCCACCCGCCGCTGTCCTACGACGCCGACTACAGCCGCTCGCTGCCGGACCACAACCTCAACCCGGGCCTGGACCCGGGCCTGGTGCTGGGCCTGGACCCGGGCCTGGTGCTGGGCCTGGACCCGGGCCTGAACCCGGGCCTGCTGGACTCCAACTCCAACATCACCCCGCTCTACGGCGGCTCCGTGAGCCCCGCGCGCTCCCCCGGCGACCCCGCGCGGCACGTGGCCAACATCAACGACATCAACATCAAGAACGTCAACCACGGCACCGGGACGGGCACGAGCAACAACCCGCCGCCCCGGTTCCTCCCCGGGACCGTGTGGTCCTACAACCACACCCGTCGGCCGGGCACGGGGGGCCGGGACCCGCGCGCCACGGGCCCCCCCGGGGCGCCCTGGGTCCAGCCGGACGGTGTCGGGGTCCAGGTGGACACCATCACACCGGAGATCCGCGCGCTCTACAACGTGCTGGCCAAGGTGAAGCGCGAGCGGGACGAGTACAAGAGAAGGTAAAGCGCGCGCGTGGTGGCGGGAAGAACGGTGACCGTTAAGTGCGCGCCCGTGCGTCCGTTGGGGCCAACTGACAAAAGTCAGGGTTTAAACTTCACGTCACGGTTCAACGTCTCCAATCCGGTAAACCGTCCGGTTTACGGTCGTGTTTACGCCGTTAACGGCGGCCTGAGCGAGGTGACAGCCGTCACGACGCGTTTGAATTCCCAACGGTTCGTCGCCCTGTAGTAATACTAGTAATACTATAGTAATACTATAGTAATTCTCGACGTTCCGAGACGTTCGTGTTCCCTAACGTCGGTCACTCATACCGCGTCCTACGCCAGCCCGCAGTACGTCGTTAGGTAAGGACTTCTTTCTACGCTGTAAACATTTCGCGCATTTATTTAAACTGTCCGCATTACACTCGACTCACTGCTGCGCATGCCCGCTCAGGGCTTCAGCGCAACACGTCATCAACGTGCGTCTTTACGCACCGTAGTCATGGTTACCGTGGTGCGTTCCAGACGCCTCGTCCGCTGCCCGCACGAAATCTCCGAGCTTTCCCCGAGGAACGCCCCCTTTTGGCGGTCACATGTCGGCGTTCTGAGCGTACACCGAGGTCAGTGAGGTTAGCGTTAGCGTTAGCCACCGACGTATGCGTCGCGCGGTCTTGCTGTGCGCGCGGTGTGGCGTAAAGTCGTGTTTGTTTGTTTTTTCGAGCTGGTTTTCCGAAGAGGCTAACGCAGCTAACGGTGACTAGCCAACGGCAAAACGGGAACTCTGTCAGCGCTACAAGACAGGAAATGACGTCACGAGAGCGCCTGGTGCGGGTGGTGTACGACGCGTCTGGAACGCATCATTAGCGCGCGCCACACAGCACCCTGTCGCAGGGAGGGCCCCCGGGGCCGTCGTAGGCCCCCCCTGGCCCCCCCAGCCCCCTGCCCCCATGGGCCCCCGTCCCCCCGGGCCGTCGTAGGCCCTGGGCCCCCTGGCCCGTTCGCGTCGGTCAATTCGCCAAGAAGAGTCGTTGGTTTGTTCGTATTTCCGGTAGCGGTGAGTCACGGTTCTCAGTCACTGAGTCGGTCAGACTCGGCTCCTCCCTCGTTCTCGTTTTCAAACGAATCACGATCGTGCGACGGTGCAAACGGTCATCAATCAACACAACATTAACTAAGTTCCTTTATCTGAGGAGCGCTTCATGTTAGAATCAGGATGTTGTTGTCCGTCTGGCTCTGGTGACGTCTCAGTCCTCCAGTCTTCACCGCTAAACAGTCAGTGAACGAACGGCGACTCACGAGTCAGCGACTAGTGGGCGGAGCTGGGAGTCGAGTCTCGGAGAACCAACGAGACGAATGATGACTAACGAGAGCGGCGAATCAGGTCGGTTTGTTCATGTTAGAGAGTCGTTCGTTCAAACTGATTAGTTTGCGAACGAGCCACCACTAGTTAGCGTAGGAGAGCCAGACTCACTAAAGCACAGAACCTTAAACCTTATCCATAACCTCTAAAGACAGCAGCGTTATTACCGCGGTGGGAGCTGGTATCTGATGTGGAGATGTTTTCAGAGTGGAGCAGCCTCTCGACCAGACCTGCTCTCCATCACTGAAGCCTTTTCTACATTGAGGAACAGTTTTAAGATTTCACATCAAACACTTTGACTAAAATATGTTTGAATAAGTTATGTTCAACATAAACTACGGCAAGACTTGTATTGTAAAATCTGAATAACTTAATGATAACCGGTAGTGTTGATAATGTACGCTCCACCATACAGCCGCTGAACCTGGTGGATGTATGACCTGCTGTCATACTGTGAGTTCATTCACTGACTGACATAAACATAACCCTAATGTGATTGGTCAGTCCGGGGGCCAGTCCCAGAGGGGTCCCTATTGGCCGCTGAGTAGAGGGGTCCCTATTGGCCGCTGAGTAGAGGGGTCCCTATTGGCCGCTGAGTAGAGGAGCTACAGGCTCTCGTGTGATTGGTTGGAATGGTTTGCCAACTTCTTCTTCTTGGTGTCTGTATCAGACGTCATCCTGGGAGGAGCTCCTGGAGTCTAGAGCTCTCCATCACCAGATGTTGAGGCTGCTCTAGAGCTCTCCATCACCAGATGTTGAGGCTGCTCTAGAGCTCTCCATCACCAGATGTTGAGGCTGCTCTAGAGCTCTCCATCACCAGATGTTGAGGCTGCTCTAGAGCTCTCCATCACCAGATGTTGAGGCTGCTCTAGAGCTCTCCATCACCAGATGTTGAGGCTGCTCTAGAGCTCTCCATCACCAGATGTTGAGGCTGTAGTCATGGTGACATGATGTTGTTTTTAGGGACTGGTCCGATGTGGTTCAATGTTCTTCCAGGGAGCAAAGAGAGAGACTATAGATTATATATATATATATATATATATATATATATATATATATATATATATATATGACTCATGTCCCTAGTCTCTCTCT
>NW_028176993.1:0-17157 GCF_964030765.1 Micromesistius poutassou
TGGCTCTTGCCGTGTAGGTTTGAGAACTGCCGTCTACTACACCCAGGCGTTCTTTTTCAACCAGCACGCGTTCGAGCTCGCGTCTCACACGCGGGCCCTGCCGCGTCGGCGCGTCATCCCGGGCGTTGCTCTTCACGAAATCGAAAAAAAAGGTTCATTTTGCTGCTGTGTTGTTTTTTTGTTTTTTTCCTCATCGCTTCCTCTGCGCTCCATGGCTCGGGACGCCGTGCCTCAAAGGAAAGCGACGGCTCTGGGTGGATGGTTCTGCGCTTCTTCACCTCAGTGCTGGGTGTCCACATGTAGCCTGGGGGGGGGGGGGGGGGGGGGGGAGAGAGGAGGTGCTGCTGCTGTCGTCGTACCGCATGTCTGTTTGTGTTTTGGGCAAGATGGCAATACGCTACGGAGTCGGTATGGAAGGTGGTGTCGATTTAAGCCTGTAAAGAAATGCACGGGAGACGGAACAAACGCCAGCCCCAGCAAAACCTCATCAACTGTGCGGAGATAACGTGTTTGTAGTCTGAAAGACTGACGCGGCGTCGACGTGTGAAACGAGTTCAGTCCGGAGTGTGTTCCCAAAGTCTTCTTTAAGCAAAACCCCTCCAGCGCCTGCTGTCTGTGGAGTCCAAACCCGCCAGAAAACGACCGCCAAAACAATGGTTTCAGTCTGTCATTTAGGGGAGGGGGGGGGGGGGGGGGTCTGCGTATGGAAAGGACAAAAAAAAAAGCTAGTTTGATCATGAGTTAATCTTAAAACTTAAATTTATATCAAAAAGATATCTTGCTTTTAAAAAATATTTCTGATTTTTTTTTTTTTTTTTTTTGAATATTCAGGGGACATAGTAGTGAATGTACGATATGTTGTGCCTTTTTCTTTATTTTTTTGTAGATTCTTTTGTGCCATAAAAGTCTACACATTGTATCTTAATATCAAATAAATTTCACCTCAAAACCCTCTCAAGATCACGCCTCATCTGCCACATGCATACTGTTGAGTATTGAAGTTTTCCGAAAAGGAAAAAAAAAAATAAACGGGCCTTTTAAATAATTTTTTTTTTTTTTTTTTTTCCTCCAGACTAATAAATGTGCTCATGTTCTGGCCCCGCTGCCCTGGCTGTGTCCCACTTTCCTTCTGGTAAAACCACCTCTAACCGCCTTCTCTCTCTCCTTTTTGCCCTGTGGTCTTCCTGATGGATTTGAGGTAACCCTGAATGTCACTTTATATCATGCATAAGGGATAACACATTTATTAGGGATGTGGAAAATCAATTCACGTGATCAATAAAAAAAAAAAAGCCTGCCTAAAACATCCATGTTTTCTTGGGTGCAAACGAACGGTGCAGTGCTGCAGAGCGTTGGCCGACGGTGGACTTATCAATTATGTGCCGTTTTTTTTTTTTGGACATGTTAATGTAAAAAAAAAAAAACCAAGGTCGGACACCAACAGACCTGTAGAACACGAACCGTAACGTTAAACCACACAAAATATAAAATCACATTAAAAAAAATCGGAATATCTTATCGCAATGTTTACAGAATCGCAATACGATAATGATACATAACTTATCGACGGCCAAAAACCGCGGCCCTGTCGTGACGTCCCGAGCGTTCACAGAGCCGACCGGCCTGCTCCCTCAACGGCCTCCAGGGCGCCACTGGCCTCCTTTCAAATTGTGAAATAATATCATTTTATATAAAGTCGATAGTACGAAAAAGAAAAGACTGCCTACGAAAATACTATCAATGTTTTATGCAACATTTGGGGGGGAGAGAGACGGGGAGAGAGTCGTGAGGAAAAAGGAAGGTTTGTGTGTGGTTGGGGGCGGGCGGTGGGGGGGGGGGGATAGGGGTGGCTATGCAATATACATTAGATAAGATTAGCGGCCCTTTAAAAAAAAAAAAAAAGCGACTCACGGGCCAAGTGTGTGTGTCTCCTGGCAGGGGTCAGCGGCGTTGCACAACAACAGAGCAGCCGCCACAGAGCAGGAAGAGCGGCCAGCTGCCCGCGGAGATATCCGCTGGCTTTTATTGTTTGTGGGGAAATTGTCACATGTGCCCGTGACAAGGAAACAAGTCATATCTGCCCCCAGAACAGGCAAATAATCCTGTTTCTAAAAGGGGAGACGGCCGAGTCCGCCCACACACCTCCTGTTTGGCGGACGTCTCTCCGGGCGCGTTGTACAGCCGAGGCCTCTCTGCGTCCGTCCCAAGCAGCCCGCCCGAGCGACGGCGTGTTGTCACGGCCGCGCCGTTAAAATAAAGCAGCCCACAGACGAGTGCAAGCCGGTGAATCTCCCAGGAGAAGAAGAAGAAGGAGGGGGGGAGCTCAACAAGAGAAGGAGGTTTTTTTCTTTCTTTTTTTTAACCACAGCATCACCCCCCCCCCCCGGAGCTGTCAGGCTCAGACTAGCGGGAACCGGCTTGACACCGACACCCAAGCATCGAGAGCACAAGTCGCTTGTGCGACACATAACAGGACGTTATTATGCACATAAAGTGGATGAACCAATATTTGTTATTCTTCTTGGAGGTGCTGGCGGTGTCAGAGCCCTCATTATGTGACCTTCTCTTCCCTGTGGGCAGCAGGTTAAACCAAGTGGGCGGCGGGGGGGGGGGCGGGGATAGAGGGGATATTTTTCTTCATTCCCAGTTATTTCGGGTGTGCTCTGGAGCGGCAGTGATGTCAGACCGGCTTCCTCGTCTTCCGAGGTTGGGCCAAGTCTGGGCCCTAGAGATTCTCCGTAGAGTCTTTCCTGTTGTTCTGGGAGCCAGAGAGGAGGGATCAGCCTGGGGTCCATGTGACCACAGGGACTGGGGATGTGTTGGGTGGTGGGGGGGGGGGGGGTGAGGGAGGGTCTCTATAGCATTGCCCTCCCCCTTGGTACAATGGTGTTCCCCTGGATGACAGATGCTGCTTAACCCCGCTGACCCGCGGAGCTGCGGTGTCCCGGATGAGTGACAGGCCGGTGGCAAGCGCTCACGAAATAAACCCGCTGATAGGACGCGATCCCCCCCCGGCCAGGGAGGGCACTGCCTCTTCAGGCCTACCTCCTCACCCCCCCCCCGACACCACCCAGTCACCCATGGTAATATATGTCTATCTGCGCTGAGAAGCTCTGTTAACTGTGGGATTTAAGCGTAGAGGAGGAGGGACACTCACTCCTGTTATCTTGTCCTATTGAGACCAACATTGAGACAGATTGACTACTAAATCACAATAGAAAAGAGCCGCATTGTGACAGTGCTGCGCAGCCTCTAGACCGTCCATAGAAGCACCAGCGCTGTCGTTATCACTGGGGATATCTAGCTTTGGGGAATGCCGTTTGGGTTTTGGAACTCGTACGCTTCTATTTGAAGAGACTGCCGACGCATATGCAATACATTCTGTTAGGAGGCCTGCTGTTCTATATCCTCTGATGAGTAATAGGAGTCGACTTTCAATTGTGTTTGGTCTAGGTTGAGCGTTGTCCATGCAGGAAACACACACGTTTGTAATTTAGGCTGTACGTTTACGCTGTAAACACATTGGATGTATACAATATATTATATTAGGTACATTTTAAATAATTCTTCATGTTTCTGCTCTACTTTGGTGGAGGAACATCTAGTAGACCCAGAGCTAAGGAGCACGTTTTGTAAGGTGATGGAAATAACTCACATTTGGTACTCATTTAATTATTAACACACAAAGCCCGGTACCCTTTCCATTACAGCCCTCTCACAAGCCCGCTACGCTTCCCAGTGTAAAAAAAGCTCTAATTATTTTTCCCTGCAGTCTTTGAAACTTCCATTTTTTCAGGGCCTGTATTTGTGTGCCGTTTGTTTGTAAAAACACAACAAAGAAATGAACAATAATCTAAACTGTAATACATGTTTTTTTTTGGCCTTACTTTTTGTTTTATTGTCTTTAAACGTCTAGTTGAAATATAAAAAAGGTGACGTAATTCACGGGTAGGTAGAGCCTCATATATTGAATTGCCTGTAATAAGTAGTATGCTGCTTGTATTGACTATCTGGGGATTCTTCGACAAATTCATGTTTAAAAAAGGAATATTAACCTAGCACATAATTATTTATATAGACAATAAGGCATAACTGGTGTTTACACTAAACTTTTTATTTAGTTTTAAATTGAATCAATGAATTAACATTTTTATCAGCCGAAGGCTTATTATTAATCCTACCGCGTCTGTTTGACTTCCGGTAGCCTCGTCTCGTTCTTTCTTTATTTGATTATATTTTGTACAACGCATAAGGGTATACGCTCGATGAATGAAAGAATTGTTTTTTTTATCACAAATATCAAACCATGGTTTACACGATTAAAGAACACTTTATACAGCCCGTACATAAAGTAAACACATTCGTATCCGTCTTTGTGTTTCCAAATTAATTGGAGATCAATGTAAGTGGACGGTGGCGTTCCGCCTCGATCCGCTAGGTGGCACTGTGCCTTCTCCACAGAAGTCCCCTTAACGCGGCCCTTGTGCCGTGCAGACCGCAGTAAAGGGACACCGAGCACACCTAAAACATAATAGGCCTGTATTTGGGGATAAATAAAGGTAGCGTACATTTTATAGGCCTATAAAGTTGTTTTTTTTCCCGGGAAAAGTGTGTAGCCCGTATACAGCAAATATGCTTATATATTTCACTATAATATAAAGGCATATGCGAGGACCTTTGCCTGTTTAAGCTTCGGTTCACGTTTCCTGTGCGAATATCAAATCATTCAATATTAATAAATAGAGCTACATATCAAAACAGCCAACGCCTTTTCATCATCAAGGTGTAAGCACCTTAATAACAACAACTACGTAACAACGATATACCTACATTTAATAAGTAACCTTTTAGTATGATATTTTGCCTATTTATTCATCAAAAGACCTACCCCACACCACATTTATTTTCAATATTTCCATACGTGAATATTTCTTATTGCATGAACATTGGTGCTCGACTGTAATGAAAGGTAGGACGCATTAAACTGTTATTAATGATTTGTTAGTTTCACATGGCTATGGTCGTGGTAAATATAAAGAGGGAATACGGCGTGATTGTCCACACATGAAAATTTGGAGCAATCATATTCCCTCTCAGATGTGATAATACGTAGAGAATTTATTGATTTCATGGATCGATTGATTGATTGATTATCGGCAATGTGGCCCAATGCGATCCGCTTGATTCAGTCCGTTCAGATAGTCTTTTAAGGAGGACTTTCTCCTCAGGGACGCATTGGCCTAATCTACGGAAACGCTCTCATTGCAGAGCAGACCCACACGCCTACACACCTCCACGTCCTAAGCACCGGAACAACACGATCACGATCACCATGATCACACACATGCATAACATAATTAACCCTGTTGTGTGGTGTTTGCTGCACAATAAGATGCACATTACAGCGATACGATGCAATTAGGATGTTTATTTAAGTCTCGTGCGTTCATAAGTGTTGTGAGTGCGACCGCTTTTCATTACGACACAGCGTTGTACATTTACATGACTGCTTGGATACAAAAGAAGCCTATAAAAAAAAAATGCTGCTCGGATTTCCCAAAAAAATAGCAAACGTCTTGTGCAACAATAATTTCTATTTGTCACACGACGAAACCATCGCCTATCAACGTGCTCCCTCCGAGCTAAACGGTGACTTATATTTGAATAGTCGTACAATTAATCAGCAGCGTTGATTAATCGCTCTAATAACTGGCAACATAATTATTTATACAATTCAGCCTACTTACGCGTCTCGTAGGCCAGGCCTATTTGATTAACACTGAGAATAGTTATTGTTGGGTCATTAGGGAAAAACTATTATGTAGCCTGTATCAGGCCAACCGTTACTACGTGGTAATGTGTTGGCCTATTTACTGTATGAATTGTTGGCATTTGTAAAATCGCCCCAAATTAATAGCTTTCATGAACATGTCAATACTCGAGATTGACATTTAGAAATGCCGTTTTGCACACAGCCTCTGCAGTCAACTCCGCGGACCACCTTAACAAATCCTCCCGCCCCCAAAGCTTTTCTCCTGCGCTGTGATTGGTGGATATCCCATGGATGGAAGTGGTTGCAGAAATGCAAAACTTGTTGCTGGCTCCCTGGACGCGTTGATCTCACACAGCGCAAAGCGCGAGGCCAGAGTGTGTTCTGTCTGTGAATCGTTCCCAGCTGGATTAGACCACACCAGACCTGGGAGTTGGGGGACGCACGCAACGAAACACAGCGACACACTGTAAAGGAGAGTCTGCATGGTAGTGGGAGCGCTTATTGCGCTGACGCGAAGGGCCAGGCGCCGGTGAAGGATGCTGTTCTGGAGCCGCTCGGCGGTGGCAGAGCGCGGGTAGTTATATGCCCATTGCTCGGGACTGAGTGCGCGCAAGAGCCGACCCCTCCGGTTCCTCCGGCGCGTTTGGATTGCCGTTGGTTTGGACATTCTGGACAGTTTGGACTTTGACTCAATTACTGCTTAATCGTGGTTGGGATTTTAATGACCACTTATAGGCATTTAAAACACAATTCCACAGCCGTTTGAAGCGATTTTTTGTTGCAAAGCTCCAAGTGGACTTTTTCCGTCTCCAACATGGAACTCGCCGAAACCTGGACATATTGGGACGTTTGACATCGAAAAGCAGCCGTAAAGAGACAAATAAAATATTTTTTTTTTCTAAATTTCGTCTTTTTCTAAACCCTGTGTTTGGCAAGTTGAAAAGAGATTAGTGTCGTTTTTGTCATGAAGAATTGCGCACAGATAACTTTGGAATACGACAAGTCTCGAGACTGATAAAGAAGATTGTGCTCGTTTGCCTAATATACTGACATAATAAAAAACAAAAAGGGACAAATACGCACAAGAAAACTGACATTTTACGCGCGCCCTTGGACACTGAATTTTCCTTCGGAGTCGGAGAAGTTGGAAAAAAACAATTTAATAAGAACAATGAGAATTGATTTGGTGAGTCCATAGATTTAAAAAAATAATAATTTGATTTGCATCTGCTGGTACAACAATTTTTCATATTTGCATAAATAATATAGTTGTCCCCTCTATTTTTGTTTTTGGACACAGACGGATAAACAGACAGTGTGCCTATGCCTGGCGAGGTAGCTGTCATGTTGGATTGATAATAGGGGAGTATGTTTGGGCTGGAACAGTTTGGATCCAAGATTAATAGCAGAAACCCTGGCCTGTCAGAGAGAAACATAAACCAACCAAGACTGAACATGGGTTCACATTATAAAAGCCCCAGTTTTCACACTGGTGGCCCTCCCGGATCGGTGGAAGCGGGCATGGGCCCTTTAAACGAGCCGCCGATGCTCGGACTCAACATGAACATGAACGGAGAGCAGTACGGAGGCTTTCACTCACGGGGACACGCTGACATGCATGCGGGCGGTGGACTTCAGCAGCAGCAAGGACCCATGCATGGATTTTTTAACAACCAACCTCATCAAGGACACCCACACGGCCACCAACCGCACCCCCACCAACACCATCCTCATTTCAGTGGGAATTTCGGGGGCCCAGACTCAGGGTCATCCTGCCTGCATGGTGGCAGGCTAATGGGCTACAACAACAACGGCATGGGCCCACAGCAGGGCTTCGGAGAGGGGTTTGATCCCCTCGCTGAGGGCCAGGCCGGGGACGGGTTCCCACCGCAGCAGCAGCAGAGGTCCAACAACATGCCTGACTTCCAGCACCACGGCCCTCCGAGCGGCAACCACGCCGTGCCGGCCCCGTGTCTGCCCCTGGACCAGTCCCCCAACAGGGCCGCCTCCTTCCACGGCCTCCCTTCCTCCTCGTCCTCCTCCTCCGAGTCCCACAGCCTGGAGCCCCGACGGATGCCCAACCAGAACGCCGTGGAGGGCCTAGAGTACAGCTTCCCCAACGAGCCGCCGTCCGGACACTTCGACGTTCCCGTGTTCTCCCCGTCCGATTCCGAATCCCACTTTGGGCCCGGGCGGCCGGTGGTGGTGGGGGGGAACTTCCCCGGGAACCCCGGAATGCCCCGGACCCCGGGCATGCAGGGGGGCATCTCCAAGGGCCACCAGCCCCCGCCGCCGCCGCCCCAGCAGCCCCAGCCGCCGCCGCAGCACGGCGTGTTTTTCGAGCGCTTCGGAAACGGCCGGAAGGTTCCGGTGGGAATGGAGCCTGGCGTTAATGCCAGACACCCCCTCCTGCAGCAGCAGCAGCAGCAGCAGCAGCAGCAGCAACAACAACAACAACAACAGGCGGGCTTGATTGCCAGACAGAACTCATGCCCCCCTGGACTCCCCCGTCCCCCCCACCCGGAGCCCGGCTCCTCCAACCCCAACATTCTGGACGGCGGGGTCATGATGCCCGGCCAACACAACCAGTTTGAGTATCCGATTCACAGACTGGAAAATAGGGGCCTGCATCCCTACGGGGACCCCATGTTTAATATGCAACAGCCCGCCCCCCCACCGCCGTCCCAGCAGCCCCCCAACCAGAGGCTGCAACACTTTGACTCCCCTTACATCAACATGGCCAAAAGGCCCCGGTTCGACTTCCCCAACGCGCACGGCGGCGGCGGCGGCGGCGGCGGCGGCGGCGAAGGTTGGGGCGGGGGCATAGAGAGCCACCTCTCCCCCTCGGCGTACCCGGGTCTCCCCGGGGAGTTCACCCCGCCTGTGAGCGAGGGCTTCCCCCCGGGCCCGCTGCAGCACGCCGGCCCCGACCAGCAGTCCCTGCAGCAGCGGCAGAACGCGGCCATGATGATCAAGCAGATGGCCTCCCGGAACCAGCAGCAGAGGATGCGGCAGCCCAGCCTGCAGCAGCTGGGCCACCACGGCGAGGTCCCCCCGGGCCCCATGGGCCACGGCGGCCCCGTGGGCGGCATGCCCCAGCCCAACTTCGACAGGGAGAACGGCGGCAGGATGCCGGGCTTCGACGGGCAGAACCCTCACGTCTCCCAGGAGAACGCCTGGTTCTCGGGGCCCCACCAGCCCGGGGAGATGATGTCCCGGCGCATGGGCGGAGCCGGCAACGAGCCGGGCGGCGGCGGCGGCGGCCACGACATCGGGCTGCAGCAGAACGGGGCGGGGATGATGTTCCGCCCGGGGATGGGCATGCAGGAGCCCATGAGGCTGCCCGGAGACGGCCACGCGCCGGCCCTCCACTCCCCGGGAATGCACCCCCAGTTCGGCGGCAACATGGGCAACCTCTCGCAGATGCAGTCCCCGGGCGTGGGGCACCCCAACGCGCCGGAGAGGAGGCCCGGAGCGGACTTCCCGGCGCCCCCTATGGGAGCTCAACCGACGTTCCCCTACGGTGGGGGCAACCGTCAGGGGGCGGCTCACAGCAATCCCCAGGGGGTGAACACCTCTCCGGGGAGCTACCCTCCCCAGTCTGAGTTCCCCCCGGGCCAGCGGTCCTCAGTGAGTAAGCTGGGAGCTCTTTCCTTGGGGAATTTCAGCAAAACCAGCACTAAAGACAATGTTTTCGGCCAGAGCTGCCTGGCGGCCCTGTCCACGGCCTGCCAGAACATGATCGCTAGCCTAGGGGCCCCCAACCTCAACGTAACGTTCAACAAGAAGAACCAGAACGAGGGCAAGCGAAAACTGAGTCAGACGGAGCAGGACATTAATAGCAGCGCGGCTAATGGGACTGGCAGTGCTGCTCCCGAATATTTTCAGAGCGGCACTTCCCAGAACAGCCAGATGCCTGGCACTGGGAATAGCAACACTAAGCCTGCGAGTCAAAGCCAGACGGTGCAGGGGGAAGCCAGTGCCCTCTCTCCAAATTACAACATGGACGCTACCCCTTGCATTGAGGGGAAGGCAGCAACAGGGAGTGGGAGAGGGAGAGGGAGGAGAAAAAGGGACAGCGGACACGTGAGCCCTGGCATTTTTTTTTCCTCTGACAATGGAAACCCTGTTGTGAGTCCAGGCCAGCAGACCCCCTCGGCTGGCGTTGGGGAGAGGGGTGGGGGCACGCCCCACGAGAAACCGCTCCAGTCGCCCTCCTGGGGCAAAGGGGGAGACCTGATGCTGGGCGACCAGCCGGACCTCATGTCCTCACTGGACAGCGGCATCCAGAGCGTCGCCAAGTCCGACGGCAGCTCGCCGCGCGTGGACTTTCCCGACGACGTGGTCGGCGGCGGCGGCGGCGGCGGCCACTACGGCAACGAAGACGAGGTGTCCTCCAGTTCCGACCCGGGCGGCGCCTCGGCCAACAAGCCCGGCCGCAGCCCCCTCATGGCCTGCTCCCCCAAGCTGCAGCAGCGGGGCGGGGAGCACGGGCTGATGGGCGGACCCAAGCCCCTGGGAATGGGTATCAACAATCACACTACCTCGACACCTGATGGCTACGGCCTGAGTGGCGGTGGCGGCGGCGGCGGCGGCGGCGGTGGGGGAGGAGGAGGAGGAGGAGGAGGAGGAGGAGGAGGGGGCAACGGGCTGAGCCACCAGCCGGGCACACCTGGGATGGAGCAGGTACGCACGCCGTCCAGCACGTCTGGTCAGGATGAGATTCATCCTCTGGAGATTCTGCAGGCCCAGATCCAACTCCAGCGCCAGCAATTCAGTATCTCAGAGGATCAGCCTCTGGCCATGAAGAATAGTAAAAAAAATGGTGACTGTCCCTCGCAGAACGGAGACAGCGAGCTGGCGAGCTGCAGCCCGGATGCTGGGAAGAGCTCAATGGGTACTATTGACCTTGACACCCTCATGGCCGAGCAGCACGCCACCTGGTACGTGCCCAGTGACAAGGCCATGATGGACGGACCAGAGGACGACAAGGCCATGGCACTGTGGGACAAGAAGAGCCAGAACAACAGCAAAGAAGGTGAGCCAAATGTTATAGTTTTTTTTTGTTAACGATGAATATATTATTTCACTTCTATATTCCCCCCCCCTCCCCCACCCCCTCTTTCTTTTCACTCTTATACCTTTCTCTCTTTCTAACTAAGGACATGCAGGGGCAGTAAGGCTTCAGCTAGGCAATTGGATGTTTTTTTCATGGTTTCTTACAGTCTGTTCGCCGGCAAATGCTATTATAATGAGGGGAAAGGAAACTATATGGCCATTGGCAATCATTCTCACCTTTTGTCCGTGATGTGAGTCCATCTGTCTGGTTTTTGAGAGAGACACTCCATATTTAGATGAGTGTTTGGGTTTCAAAAATGACCAATAATAATCGCAGAATTATGTTGGTTTTGTCGTATTTAAAATAGGACTGCATTCTATATTTTGCATTCGGGAAAAGGAGGTCTCGCGAAAATACGTATCAGTCTATGAGCCTAGGGCTGTAGGCTATTAGATGAGATGGGTTAAAAAATATATATATATACAATAGGCTAATGTAGAGCGAAAATAATTTAAACCTCACTTTGTAGTTTATGCGGGGAAGTTGAATCGGGCTTTTCTGGTTGTGTCGAGTGAATTGACGTCACTGTCATTTTTGCAGAGGAACTTAAAAACAAGAATGCGAAAAGTAAACATTTCCTGTGGTTATTTATCTCGGTTTCACGGTGAACGGCTACATGGAGAAGATTAATAGTTTTGTAAGGATGTGCGTTTGGCTCAGCGGGACTCCCCTCGCCTTGTACGTGTTTGTTTTGGTGCTACAATAGGATAATGCAGGAGTGGTGAAAGTGGATTGGGTTTGGATTGACAGGACAGGGTTCTCCAGATAAGCGCTAAAAAAAACATTTCCCTTTCCAGTGGCCTGTGTTGCTTTGGCTTAGTGTACAATAACCTATAATCTCACGGATAACAGATGAGGATATTATAATATTAGGCGCACTTATAATAATGCTTATAATAATAATGCTAATAATCTTATTATAAAAAATATAACAACTGTCATAATTATTTAGTAGGCTATGCTACCAACATTTGCGAATAAGTCACTAAAGTCGAGGAAGACTTTTGGAGAATAAACGGTAGGAAAGGGTTTTTCCAATTAAATTATAAATTAAAGATTAGTGTAATAATTTACAATGCACGTACTGTTATTTTAGGATTTACACGGTAGTCAATCAATACGTTATAATTGTTATTTTCATTTGTGTTTTATTTGAATTATAACAATAATCAAAGGCCTAAAATGCTATAATAACCACGTATAAAATAAATAATACTAATAAAATACTAATACATATATATAACATTAATAGTAATTAATAACGATTCATATTATCATTATTATTAAGCTCGTTATTATCATGCATGTTATTAGTTGAAAACGCATTTAACACCCATCACATTGGGACCTGAACAGTCTTACGCTCTTTATTCATTTATTATTTTTGCTTGACACTGGTTGCCCTTTATTTTTAACGACAAGTGAAAGCATTGATCGCGACGCTCCACTGCCACCAAAGAGGCGATCATTTAATCGCCTCGACCAGCGACGCCCGGGAGAAGCGCTCTCCCTCACGTCGTGAATAGGTAGCCCCCAGCGCGTGCTTCGCGGCGTCTCTTTGTTCTGGCGGTGGGAGCGGGAGAGGGGAGGGGAGGGGGTGAGGAGAGAGGAGAGGGAGAGAGGGGAGTCTGGAGTCAACACACATTGTTTGAGGAGACCGTGCAGTCAGCCCCTACGTAGACCCCGGCTCTGTCGCTCCCTGCGACTCATCTCATGTCTCTAGCGGGGCTCGGTCGGCTTCGCTCCGGAGGTAGAGTTGTAACCGGGAGGTTGCTAGTTCGATCCCCGGCTCCGACTATAGCCGAGTGTCGAGGCGTCCCTGAGCAAGGCACCTCACCCTAACTGACTCACGACGAGCCTCGACTCCGCCGTGTGTGTGTGTGTGTGTGTGTGTGTGTGTGTGTGTGTGTGTGTGTGTGTGTGTGTGTGTGTGTGTGTGTGTGTGTGTGTGTGTGTGTGTGTGTGTGTCGTACAACGCGTCTACTAAATGTCGTGAATGTAAAAGTGAATGTAGCGGTGATAACAAAAGCCTGGGCCCATGTTATGTTACACAAAAAAACCGACTAGGAATTCTCTCTATTCTGCTTTCGACTTCAGGTATCCGCTTTTTTTTTTGCGTCTTCTCCACTCGGTGCATGCGCAGTGTCGTATATATTTTTTCGCGGGCTCCCATCTCTTCTTCTACCCACCCCCCCCGCCCCCCACCACCACCCCCCACCCCTGCTCGAGCACAACGCACGCGGAGCGATCGATAGCTAGTTAGCACAAATCAGGAGGCTTGACAGCTTCTCATTTGAGTGCTTCAGACAGCGAAGATGAAAAAGGGTGGAGGTGTGGGGGTGTTGGTGGTGGGGGTGGGGGGGGGGGGGGGGGGGCTGGGAGATGAATTCCTGCTAGGCGGGATGGTGCAAAATAACATGATCATTTAGCATAAGTCCAAGTCTTCTGATAGGATGAATTATAATGTAAACCCGGTGGTTAAGGTGTTATTTTTTGTCGTATAAGAGCAGGCTCAAATTCCTCAGCAGTGGAATGGGTTTACGTTTCCCAATTTGGCTTATCCCCTGGATCACTATTAATCACTGGGGAATTGTGGCCGAATTAAATAGTTTAACTTAACGGATGGAAATAAGGTAATTCCTTCTTTTAAGGTGGTCTTAATTAGAATTCCTCATCAATACGGCTTTACAATGTGTTGAATTTCTTCTGGGTTTGGAGAGACGAGATAAGCACATCAAAGCTGAGCGTTATTTTATTGTATATGTTTAAAAGACCGCTTTTAAACGCTATGTTAACCTACCAGTGCAGTTTTTAGGTTGAGTATATGGCGAGTACACATCTATAAGTGGTTTTATTATTCCGCAGTCAATCCATTTGACTGCTGAGAGCGTGAGGGAATGACCTGTGAACTTAATGGAGAGGCAGAATAGATTGCTCCATAATTGTTTTATTTTTATTTTTTTTACTATATGGATTTAAACGATATGTTTATATTGACTTTAACTGTTTTTACTTCAGCATCTGGAGTACGGCTTTCGGTTTTGGGTATAATTACGCATATTTGGTCAAAGTAGAAAAAAAACGACAACCCCGATTTGGCGGTCGTAGATTGGCATCCATAAGAGTTTTCATCATTTCTGCGTCTTTGTGGCTGAGCTCTGACTCATCCCTCCAGTCTTTGTGCAGACAAACTTCCACGGAAATATTCCGGCTTTGGGGTGGAATTTGTTTTGCAGGTGTGTCTGCAGCCAAGTGTCTAACGACGGCCAAGGCTTCAGAGATGACACTTTTAATAAATTCAGTATTATTCTGCTGGTGACCCCGCGAATAAAAAAACACACACACACACACTACACACTACACACACACACACACACACACACACACACACACACACACACACACACACCAGATACACCACTGGCGTCAGACCTGCTGAACTGGGCTGACTGGACCGTAGGCGACGTTGAGAAAGAAGTCCATGGGAACTCTTTGGCTCTGTTGCTGGTCCCAGTTCACCCTCGCCCAGGTCCCAGTGTGACTATTTAGGAGCGATGTGTGTGCACTGTAGTAATCGCCCCATTTGGTCCTACGGCCCTTTGGCTTCCTCTGTCATCGATGCGGTGTGTGTGTGTGTGTGTGTGTGTGTGTGTGTGTGTGTGTGTGTGTGTGTGTGTGTGTGTGTGTGTGTGTGTGTGTGTGTGTGTGTGTGTGTGTGTGTGTGTGTGTGTGTGTGTGTGTGTGTGTGTGTGTGTGTGTGTGTGTGGTTTAGCCTCTAAGACACTGTAATACATGCTCCTCTAAGCCCGGGGCCTGAGGGGGCTTAGAGCCAGTTTAACCATGAAGAAGGTTGTAACCCCACTGAGGCTACATGGGAGGGGAGGTCGGCGGTGGAGGAGGAGGAGCAGGTCGTTATTCAACCCGACACATTCCCCTTCAACCGTATCAGCTCGTAATATTTCCCTTTTCTTATTTATTGGCTGCTCTGGCTTTTTTTTTTTTTTTTTTTTTTTCTTGAATTAAGAAAAAATAAAAAAGTAAGGGTTGAATTTGGAAGTGTGTGCTCGACAGATAAGAGCCAGGGAGAAGGCGTAGGAAGTTAGGGTGATTTCAACTTTTCTTTGTGTGCCCAAGGCTATTGATAACTTTTTTTTTGGGGTTATCTAACCCGTCATTCTTCAGAGTTAGCGGAGTATTTTCACTTTTCGCTGCTGTTGACTACTTCTATTGTATGAAGTTGATGTTCTAATATCAAAGGACAGATTTGCCAAAAGGGCACGGAATATTAATTTTACCTCAATCCAATTCACTTGGTTAAAACAAATGTATTGTTACCCCTTGTTCCTTTTTCTGATTTGATAATCGTAGGTTTTTCACAGGATACTTCAAATCAAATGCATATAATTACGGACTATATAGAACAGAATAACACTCATATTCACAAATCCTTTTTGTCTCTTATAATCAACATACTTGACTTTATAGAAAGAGAAAGATAATCCTTATCATAGCAATTAGCCTTTGTATAATAATGCATATTTACAGATTCATGGTGGCTTGATTATATAATTACGTACATACTCATGCATGTATGCCAGATAATCCGCAAGATAGTTGATGAATTAGATTTTGGATTTAATTTAACAGAAAAGGCTTCCATAAATAGCACTTCAAATCAATTTGCAAATCCATTTGTTAATTTCATCACTAGAAATCGGCTACCAGAATGAGTCTTTGAGTGCAACCAGAGTGAGGCTAGATCTTTCCTTCATATGCAAACATTTGGGCCCTCCAGAAGTCTCTCTTTATCTTGAATATGTCTAGAATATGTTCACTTGTTCCTTAGTGAATTCTTACAACCCGAAAAAAAGCGAATTGATCAAGGTTGTCATATGAAATGAAACCGATATCAAAGCGTGTGCATGTTGTCACACCATGCAAAGTGCAGGTTTGGAATACTAGATGTTTGTTTGTTTGTTTGTTTGTCTGTCGGCGGTTGCTGTAGACAAAGTGTTCATGCCTTTGGACACACTGTCAGAATCCATGTCCAGACCTAATCTCCGCCACACACTCCATTAATTGTAACGCGGTGACGATATCTCAAAGTCTATTCACTTCAGATTTGAAATAGTGCAGGGCAGGGGAAAAAACACAAAATACGTGTTTGTGCACGCTCGCACGCGCGTGTGTGTGTGTGTGTGTTTGTGCGCGTGTGCTCCTGTGTGAACGTGTGTGTGCGTGTATGAGGATCTGTGTGTGTGTGTGCGTTGTAAACACTGCAGTCGAGCCTCGGTGACAGTCAAAGGGAGCCTATTAACAGCGCGTGTGTGTGTGAGCGATGTGGGGTTGGAGGATGCTCCGAGGTGCCAGGCCGGATGCAGCTCGTCTGGTGTCTCACTCTCTCCTGGGAGGAGGAGGAGAGCGTGGAGAGAACTAGAACGTGTCCCAGCATGAGGTAAATAATCTTCTCCAATGGGTCGAGTGATGGGGAAGGGGGGGTGGGCAGGGGGGTGGGCGGGGGGGGGTGAACTTAACTCGGAGATGGGGAGGAGATCACTGCTGCAGTGTTTCAAGACGTCGGCATAAAAATCAGCCGCACGCGTCAAACTGCATCGCCACGCTCGTGTTAAATGAGAATTCCACCCGCCCAAAATAATACTTAAAAAGTATGGAAATAAGCGAAAGCAGGAAAGTGTTATACCAAAAAAAGTGGGTTTCATATTCATAAGTGTTGTGTAAGTGTGCTAAGTTGTTGTGTGCGTGTGCACGTGTACTTCTTGCGAGTGTGTGTGTCTCTAGGTTGTGTTGACGTTGTCGAGCGGCCAGCGGCAATTATGTTACGGTTTGGAAATATCTTTATTTTAGATATTCTTTCGCCATACTGGTAGTCAGTCGTCAGGCAGTTTTTAATTTGTACTGACGAATTCGACAAGTGAGTTATGACACCGGAGCCGTTTTGCCGTGGGAGGGAGAGGTGTGGAGGCTGATACAGGCTGGAGTCAGGGAGATGGAATTCTCTCTTTTTTCTTTTTTTGGCCTTTTCTGAAGACGTGTTTTGCCCTTGAGGTTGCTCTGGAGGAAGGTTGACGATGGCGTCATTGTAAGAAAAACGATGAATTTTATTTGCACTTCCATTCTCGGGAACGCTGCACATTCTCAAAAAAAAAAGGTCTGTGTTGATTTTCATCTCCCATCAAAACAGCAGTATTAATCACACATCACACTTGTGGAACTAAAATGTTTTTAATCAATTTATTTCCTTTTT
>NW_028176992.1:0-5718 GCF_964030765.1 Micromesistius poutassou
GCGAGGACCTCCGCGCCCTGCGGGAGAGTGTGCTCCGGCTGGTCAGCGACTACAACAGGTGTGTGTTTGTGTCGGGGACGGGTCAGAATATTCGATCATGCGATTATTTCGTTCCCGAGGGTCAAAGCCGATTTTTAACATTTGGACCGTTAACGTTTTTTCCCATTCAAATAAACAAGAATTAACGGACGGAACTAATGTTGGTTCTGTAGCACTATTATTATTTTATTATTATTATTAATCATATATATATAATATTATATAATATTATATATTTATATATATGCATACAATACAAACACTGATTTTTTTGCGTTTAAGGTATTAAGTGATTTCTTGCCGATGATCCATGGCTGCCTTTGTGAATGTTGGCACACATCGAATAATCGATTATTCGTTCATAACCACCCACTGATTATTCGACCATGAAAAATTTTAGTTATTCACATCCCTAGTGTGTGTGTGTGTGCACACGCTCAAATGGACTGCATTCATACAGCTCTTTTCTAACTTAGCGCTTTACAATATTGCCTCACATTCACCCATTCATGCCCACATTCAACGTGAACCATGCAAGGCGACAGCCAGCTCGTCAGGAGTAGTCAGGGTGAGGTGTCTTACATCAGGGACACCTCGACACTCAGCTAGGAGGAGCCGGGGAGCAAACTAGCGACCTTCCGGTTACCAGCCAACCAGCTCTACCTCCTTAGCCATATACCGCTCAACACATGCACACATCACATAACACACACACACAGCAATACACGGAAGGTGCTCACCTGGCTTCATTTGTTTCCTTTTCCTCTCGTCCTCTGCTCTTCTCTTCATGTCACTTCTCTTCCACTCCTCCCCATGAACACAGTAAATAGAAACACACATTCACAGCAAGGTATAGACACTTACCTATACAGGGTGATGCACACAGATACGCACATGCACACAGACAATCAAGCAAATATCCACACACACACAAATAACCCACATGAACACATAAAGAAACAGGTGTATATACACACATACCCAGCCAGGTACTCACATGAAGACACATTCACGTGCAGAGGCAAACCACAGGGAGGGCCGTATCTGATTGTGTTGTCATTTACAGCACAGCAGATGGAAAGTGACTTCGCCCTAATGACCAGTGCTCAAGCACACCAAATCAAATCATTCTGTTTATTCGTCACGCACACACGTACAGTCGTACAAAGCCCTAGTGTGCAGTGAAACACCTGTGCGTTTAGGAGACTAAATATGCGTGCTTTTCTTCGTACAGTCCTCTGGGAACCCTGGCAAGATAGAACTCACTCCCAAGCTTCAATGGTGATATGACATTCATGATGTGCTACGTGTCACTTCACACATTTTTCCCATTAATACCTGATGAAAGGTCTCTGCTAAATGCAGGCTAAATGCAGACGGAATGCAAAAAGATGGATCGTTATTGATCCTATAGGGGTTTGGCACCGCTGCAGTACTTAGAGGACGGCCCCCACGGTGATATCCATCTTGCTCGTGGGGGGAATGTGAAACCTGTGCGATTAAACGGACATACCATTCTCGGTACTTTTTCCACAATGTTTCAGTTTGGCTTTAAAGAGCTGGCAAGTTTCAAAGTCCCTTTCTGTTAAATATTGCCTTTAATGAAGTAGCTGTTCTGTTGTCTATTGACCCGAGACTTCTACACAACGTATGTTGACGTAAATACAGTCTGCAGCAGTATCATGCAGGGCATCATGTCGTTTCCCTCTCGGATACTGCGTGAACTCAAGGAAGGCTCTGCAGTCCACCTAGTAAGCAGATCTCAGAGATACCAAACCTGATAAAGGTTGAAAAAAAATTTACGGGCAGGAGAAAGTCTCCAAGAGGCGACGATTCACGCTCGATTAAACCCCACTCCGAGGGGTCTGGTGTGCACCGACGAGCCCTGTGTCACGGTCAGACGTGGCGCGAGGATAGCGCCGTGGCTATAAGAAAGACAGCAGAGGACTGTAAGCCTGTGTTTACACAGAGCTGCGGTCCCCCACCGCTCTGCACACACGCCTCTGCTGCAGTCCCAACTGCAGTCCCCACATAGATGGAGAAACGGAGGGAGTGTAAGGGCGTGGCTTGTGGGTACATTCAAGTGCATGTGGGTGAAGTTTGTGCACACGTATATATGTGCACGCGTGTCTTTATCTGTGCGTGCGCACACACGCACGTCAAGCTGTCTTGTCTTCAGTGAGTGAGCACAGAGCTGGTTCGGCGAGGCATGACTCAAATGCTCAAAGCCCGACAAAAAATCAAACCTAATTTGAGGTCAAGGGTGTGTATATAAACACAGCCAACAGGGACGGTGAGCCTCACACAATGAAACAGGGAGACATGCACATACACACACAAACACACACATGACCACACAGATGCACAGCATTGTGGATTATGTATATGCTAAAACTGAAACAATACTCACTCAATGACAACATCACACTAATATTTAGATATGATCTGCTGTGTGCATGTGTGTGTGTGCGTGCGTGCGTGCATGCGTGCGTGTGTGTGTGTGTGTGTGTGTGTGCGCGTGCGTGTGTGTGTGTGTGTGCGTGTGTGTGTGTGACAGGATCATCAAGGCTCTGTCGCCAGGGGAGCTGGGAGTGTTCCGGGAGCGGATCCGCTTCCTGGACAAGAAGATTCGGCCAGGCCTGACAAAGCTGCTGTGGTCCACCAAGGGAACCTCCAACCTCTTCATCACCGAGTGCTGCACGCACGTCACCAAGGTGACACACACACACACATACACACACGCAACACACACGCACGCCCGGGTTGTAAAGTTTGTAGTGAATGGTTATATTGTTATGCTGGCTATGTACGTATATTGTGTTTCGTAACAATATCTTAAGATTCCCTTTTGTCCCGGACTGGAAATAGTCTGGGTGCAGCAGAAGTACAGAGCGTAATCATATGCAACAAGTATCTAGGGTTAGGGCCACTCACTCAAGCACCTGCCCTCTCCTTCACCCCTGCAGCCAGGGTAGCTTGTGTGTATTGGGAGCCTGCAGCCATGTGGTCGGTGGAAGCTAATTGCACTGGGCCGCGGAGGAGGCCGTCTGGCTGCTGTCTTGGCTGCCCTCCACCTCATGATGCATGGAGTGTTTGGGGAGACTATCACCACCGGTCCCCACAAAGCTAGTCGGTCCCCACAAAGGACGCCGGGCCAACGCTTTTTTTTTTTTGGACACTGTCAAGTAATAGCTAGCTAACATTTGTTGTGATTGCTTTTGCAGGCAGCAGAGATGGTATTTCCATGTGTTTGTGCGTGTCCATGCGTACGTGCATGCGTGTGTGTGTGTGTGTGTGTGTGTGTGTGTGTGTGTGTGTGTGTGTGTGTGTGTGTGCACAGCTGCCTTGTTTTGTAAGGTCTACACAAATATGGCTTCTCTGGGAGCAGTATACTTGAGAGAGACAAAGTTTATGGTAATGGACTTTCACACAGAGGCTAGCAGATACCAAACACAGTCAAAACAAACAAACACACACCCACCCACACACATATAGCCCAGCAGGTGCTTAACACTGTGAAACCACACACACACACACACACACACACACACACACACACAACAAAGACTCCACGCAGAGGCACATGGATCCACAGTGGCCACTGCATCACATAGTTGTAGCCCACCTCCCTCTGATCAACAGAAGCAGTGGAAGGCTTCGGGGATGGGATGTTGTTGGGCAGCTGGAGCCCAAAGGCTTGCCCTGGATTGCCTCAATGGACTCTTAAGTCTCGCTGTCCTTCAACCCCTTCAGCCCCCCGAAATCACACTAGTCTGGATACCATGTGAAGACGGGCCGAGGCCAAAATCAACATCCCAGCCAGGAACCCCTTTCGGCTAGCTGGGCCAATACAGAGAGAGAGAGAGAGGGTGGGAGGGAGAGAGGGAGAGGGGGAGTGAGAGGGACAGAGCTTGGGAAGGAGACCAAGCATGGATCTGCAAAGGAAATGTAAAGTGACTCAGGACAGCCACCAACTCACCCACCAGACCCACTGCCCCTTTCCCCGCCCACACCTAGAAACTGGATCCCAGGGGCTTATGCCGCACGCCGCAGCCTTATCCCCATGAAAGCCCCAGAAAATCCACAGATTGAAGCTCAGGATCTGGAATTCTGAGTGAGAGCGGAATTACTCTTCATAGGAATTAGGCAGTGGCAATAGCGATAGAGAGAGAGAGGGAGATAGACTGGGAGAGAGAGAGAGAGAGAGAGAGAGAGAGAGAGAGAGAGAGAGAGAGAGAGAGAGATTGGGATTGAGAGAGACAGTGTGTGAGACAGAGAAACAGAGAGAGAGATTGGAATGGGAAGGGACAGTGTGTGAGACTGAGAAACAGAGAGATTGGGATTGAGAGAGACAGTGTGTGAGACAGAGAGAGAGGGAGAGAGAGAGAAATTGGGATGGAGAGAGACGTGGGGGTTCTTCCCTGCTGTAGATTGAACAGGAAAGTACTGGATGTATGACGGCCCCGTTGATGTCATGGCCGTCTACCGCAATACAGGCTGGGGGAGACGAGAGGAGGGCTGCGGCGGGGATGGAGGTGGCGAGGGAGCGGAGGAGAAGGTGGTGGGCAGTGAGCCACTAGCTGATAGGTTTGGAGATGTCAGAGCCATGATATCCCTATGTAATGAGCTCCTGTCTGATGTGGGGAGCTGCTCCCTGTCAGCACATTCAGCAGTAGGGGGAAGCGGGGGGGAGAGACGGAGAGAGAGGGAGGGTGGGAGGCTGAGAGAGAGCGGACAGAGGGAGAGGAGGGAGGCTATAGTAGTACCAGAGGGAACCGGGAACATAAGCAGAAAGTCTGGTGGGGAGAGAGAAGCGGATAGAGGGAGCGGGAGGGCGGAGAGATAGGAGAAGGGCTATAGGCGCACAGGAGGGAACCTGCTAGGGAGGAGGAGGTGTGTGTGTGTGGCTGGCGGGGGGAGAGAGGACACGGCGCTGTCAAACCCTGAGCATGCACCCGTGGGTGCTGTGCTGTACTCATGACACCACATAATGTGTTTCCTTCTTCCTTTCCCTCATTACGTTACTCTCCTTTTCCTCTTCCTCCTTCCTCTCCTACTCCACTCGCTTTCATTTTCCTGCTCTCCTCCTGGCTCTCTGCTTCCTCTCCTCCGGTCCTCCCTGCTTAATGTCAACTTCCTGCCCCCCCCCCCCCCCCTCTCTCTCTCTCTCTCTCTCTCTCTCTCTCTCTCTCTCTCTCTCTCTCTCTCTCTCCCCATCGCCACAGGTTCAGACCATAGTGAATGAGTACAAGGCAGCCAACCTGACCATATCAGCCCTGTGCAGGCAGATCAGTGAGACCTTGCTGGTCAGACTAGACGGAAGGACTGTGTACAGGTACATCGCTCAACACTAAACCACCGCAGCCACCACAGCAGTTATTTACACCGCCAAAAGCTTAATGTGGGAAGCTTAATCTTGTTTATCACCAGCTGAGTAGAAAAAGCTGAGTAGAAAAAAACATGTTTTTATAGTGGGACACCACTCGCCACATATTAATTGATCGCAAAAACAATAGGTCAGATTTAAATGTTTCACAACTCTACGGCAAAACAATTATTGTGATTTGAAGTGGCTGTTCTCCCGAACATGTCAAGCAACACTGTTTATTTATTTAACCAGGAACACGTTATTATTATTATTATTATTATTATTACGCTGTAACTGACACAAAGCCTGGG
>NW_028176991.1:0-14588 GCF_964030765.1 Micromesistius poutassou
ATAAGGTCAGTGACCCAGTGGTCCAACTGTACCATAGATTTAGACTTCCTCATGGCTGTTATCTTATAAAATTACAAAATGTATGCATAAAAAATAACAACCTTATGCACTATATCCTAGTATGATTATTATAAACTTAAAAACATTCATTTTTTAAAAATGTGAATGGTAAATAGTTTATTCTAATTAAAGAGAGCTGTTCCTTTAGTTAGTATGAAAACAATGTTCAAATCTGTGGAGCGACATCAAGCCATATTAGTGTCTATGGAAGGAATTTGGTTTATTCGATTGTTGGGATGTGGGCAATAACGAAAAAAAATAATAGAATTGCATCAGCCTTGTCCTTTGGGGAGGATCGAATTACATTACACGCGTCCACAATTCATCCTAGCGGCTGCTAATAAACCCACATGAGTTTCCTGCTGGTCGTTCATCATGTTAAATTGTGAAGCCGTACTCAGCAAACTGCCAATTCTGCTTCATCACCGTTGGTGCCGGGTCGAAATGACAGCCTCTGAACACTAGAGGGCAGCTGTGTTCATGAGAATACTTGATGTGCTCCGCGTTGAGATTCCGTCCCTGCCACTCCTGGATAGTTAGACTTGTCATTTGTTGGAAGATATACGGCCTCCTATCTTCATTTGAGAACATCTTAAATCCTCAGAGATGAACTTTTTAAGGATTCGTCAGCCCAGCTGTCAAAGTTAAATTATGTTTTCAAGAGACGTGCAGGAAAAGATAAAGGTTAAATATATATCAGACTAGTGGTGCAATAAAGAAAGGCTAAAAAATTGTCTGGCATGCAGAAGATACTGAATTTAATTGAATTTCATTTGGTGGTCTCGTTACAAGAACATCAACATCCTCGGTGCCTAATTGGCCGTTCAGAAAGCAGATGACACGCAAGGCAATATAATAGGAATTACACAACAAGTCGTACAAAGGGAAACGCACACCGTGATCACTCTATGGCTGTCATCAGTGTCCTCTCTCAACGCTCTCTCTCTCTCTCTCGCTGTCTCTCTCTCTCTCTCTCTCTCAGGCCTTCCTGCAAGACCTGGGTCGAGGCCAGGCCAGCGTGGCAAGCTTCAACGATCTGTCCAATCAGCTACTCCGGGAGTATTCCATCGACGACACCAGGCGGATCAAAGAGGTCGCGGACAAACACAACGCTGCCTGGAACGGCATCAACAACAGGTTGGTCAGGAAGAGACACACAAACCGATACAGGCGCGCACACACACACACACACACATACACATACATACATACATACATACATACATAACACCACACATACACCACACATACATACATACATAACACCACACATACACCACACATACATACATACATACACCACACATACACCACACATACATACATACATAACACCACACATACACCACACATACATACATACATACACCACACATACACCACACACCACACCACACACAAACACACACACGCACACACACTACAGCTATGTGTATTGTAATAGATGGGATCCATCATGACTCTGGTTCCGCTGGGTGTTCTGGTGGACAGGGCGAGCGACCGGCAGGCCCAGCTGGACTGTGAGCTGAAGGGCCTGCAGGGGTCCCTCCGCGAGCTGGAGGCCTTCCTCAAGTGGCTCCAGGAGGCGGAGACCACCGTCAACGTCCTGGCCGACGCCTCGCAGAGGGAGGAGCTGTCCCAGGACCCCGCCCACCTGAAGGAGCTCAGGGCCCAGCACGAGGTAGGCGGACGATCCCGCGGCTCAGGAGCCTGTGTGTGTGTGTGTGTGTGTGTGTGTGTGTGTGTGTGTGTGTGTGTGTGTGTGTGTGTGTGTGTGTGTGTGTGTGTGTGTGTGTGTGTGTGTGTGTGTGTGACAGGTGCTAGCTAATAACCTGCGTGTCGTCCTTCATTAGCACATGCTTTGTTTTGAAGACAAGCAGTTTAGCGGGTTGGCGCACAATTAAAGAGGCTCAAGTGCACCAGAGCACATCAACATGCGTGTGTATGTGCACACGTGGTCTCCTATCCACGGCTGCCAGGAAGCTGTTGATTCCCCCTGGTGCCTCTCACTGATTTGGAATTCTGTGTGTGTGTGTGTGTGTGTGTGTGTGTGTGTGTGTGTGTGTGTGTGTGTGTGTGTGTGTGTGTGTGTGTGTGTGTGTGTGTGTGTGTGTGTGTGTGTGTGTGTGTGTGTGTCGTCGTTGTCTTCTGTCCTTTTTAAGCTGGCTTGTCATTTGCACAGTGCTCACTCACCCACGGGACCCGTTGGCACACATTATCCTTTCCTTGTACGGGACATTTTGATCCAAAACGTCGAGGTACGCTCATCCCTTCGTCACAGTCCGCTGCTGCTGAAAGGGCCCCCCCCCCCCCCCCGCCCTTTCATCCCTTCCTCCCTACCGCCCAGAACCCCGCAGACAAATCTCCGGTATCCATCTTGTGTGGATGACACACTCGGCCGGGCAGCTCTGTATTTCTTCGGGGTGTTGATGCGGCATCGACCCGACCTTTGTCGGATCCGCACGCCCAACGCCTCGTGGACACGGGGGACCGGCGGGGTGGGGACATTTTGTGTCCTCACATGAATATGAAAGGTCTTGTGTTGTGAGTGCATTCACCCTTTTTTGCCCTCGGGGCAAAAAAAAAAAGAATAGGGAAAAAAAAGCATTGTTAGCTGTGCCTTTTTTCCGGGACCACGACGGTACGACGAGTGTCTCTCAGAAGCGTTACGGGTGAAGTGAGATTTCGGTAAAGCTGACATAATGGACTCTTGATTAACTGTCTACAGTGATTCTTTTGGTAAACGACTGTGTATTGTGGCGACGCTGCAATCACAAGTGCTCAAAGGAGACACGCCGCATGCTAATGTGTAGTGGTGTCTGCCAAGTCCTCCGTAGACGTCTGCTTGGTTGTCTTTAATACTTTACAAACCAAAACAACCCTTTTGTCAAGCAAAGTAAGATTGTTTCGGAAGAGGCCAAGAGTTGCAAATGGGATCCATTATCAATGTGTCTGCCGGCGCGCGCGCGCTGTGCGGTCGTGAGCTTTGGGCGGCGGCTGCGTGGGTTAACGCTGCAGCAGCGGCCCCTGTGATGTGGACTGACCCACTCAGACCCCAGCCTGCGGAAACCACATCTCAAATAAGCTGCGCACATGCACACACTCACTATGCATATAGCAACACACTATGCACACACACACACACGCCCACACTCTTAAGCCTGCAGACAATGTAAATGGTGCGATGAAAAATGCATAGCGGTATGTCTAGGCCTGGGGACGATGTACGGCTATGATGTAATGCTATGATGTAATGCTATGATGACACCAAACAGCCATGGAAGGTATGGCTGCATACTTTTACACTACTGGCCCAACACGGTGCCAGTCACTGTATTGACTCATAATGGAGAGTTGTATCCAGTTAGGCCTTGTTTAAACACTGCACTTTACCCATCTCATCAGCCCATCAATGCTGTGTGTGTGTGTGTTAGGGCTTTGACTCCAAACTTTGTTATTCAAATATAATTTGAATAATTTAAATTAAAAAAATATATAATATTCAAACTAATATTAGGCAGCCTTTAATATTCAAACCTTTTATGGACATTATTTTTTGTAAACGGGACGTAGACCGACTCATTTCATGGATTCCTGTGAGACCAGGTTGCCTTAATTACATCTGTCGCATATTTAAGGTGAAAACTAAATGTCAAGGGAAAGAGGCGGTGGTTGCAAAAAGTATTTTGATCGCTTATTAAGTTCACTCGTTGCTTATAATGGTTTATTCGTTTCCCAGTATCATTTCCTTAATTTAGAAGACAGTTTTGTTCAGAGTTTTTGAAATTATTGGAAGCGAGTCGAGCTGACCTTGCCTGCTGTAC
Source organism: Micromesistius poutassou (assembly GCF_964030765.1). Taxonomy (NCBI): domain Eukaryota; kingdom Metazoa; phylum Chordata; class Actinopteri; order Gadiformes; family Gadidae; genus Micromesistius; species Micromesistius poutassou. The sequence goes on from NW_028176991.1 coordinate 3,885, forward strand.
CCACGGCCCAAAATAAAGAACAGCCGAGAAAATATCCTTAATTCAAACATGCTGTTTCATTTGGCCTCAATTGGCTATGGATGCGAACTTGGAATGAACATGTGCAACAGGGCTGGTTGGTAAAGGTTACTGTACAGTGGCGGAGACTGCAAGAGCTGAAACATCACTACGGTAGAGCTAAGAAGGTTCTACAAACGCTTCAGACCAACCTTACCAACGAACGACGTACGAAAGAGATTCGTAGCAAAGAACGTTTCGGGAAACACGCAAAATGTTAAGTTAAGGCAAGCCTACTATCGAGTTCACTCACCGTGTGCCTAATGATTTACATTAACATTAACATTTAACATTTCCACCCTCTCCATCAATCAACTTATTTTTAGGCTTCAGTGAACTATGCTATTGCTTTTCTAAATAAATAAACAGTTAAAGTTAGGCGCAGCGTGATACAGAACTCTCCAAACTCATAGCTGTTATGTATATGCCCATTATACAGTCAGGAACAGTTAGGAACCAATCAGATCGCTTGATTTAAACCACTCGTTTTATAATTATACATATTTGAATATATTCTAATATAAATATTAATAAACAAACGAAATTCGAATATGATTTTTGGGCAAAAGTCAAAGCCCTAGTGTCTGTGTGTGTGTGTGTGTGTGTGCGCGAGGACCAAGTAAACACAGATTCATTCCCATTTCGGTAAGCTGTGTGGAAAAACGGTAACGGGCAAATTTGCTCAGGGAAATTGTATGCAGATCGCTGGTGTCTTTGTGAAATATTAGTTTAACACTAGCAACGTCGCAGCTGACTCTCTGTGACGTAAAGCTGAATCTAAGCCCTATGTGCCGTGTGTGCCCCCCCTCCCCAGCCCCTAGTGCGCACTCTGTGAGGCATAGCATTAAGAGCGGGAACTGTGTGGGAAGGTACTAGTTTTGCTCCACTGCTCGCAGGCAATCCAGAGGTTCAAATGAAACGCGAGTTTCTACTTTGGGGTATTGGTAATAAGTGGGGGTGGAATGGAGCCAGGAGCGACACTCGCTCTAACAGGACCCAACAATGCCGGTTGGGTTTCTCATATTTTGGAGACCACAAAAAGAGCCTGATATTGATCAATTTGAAGGACATCTGCACACTTTTTTTTGCAAGTATCCCCTAGAAGCTGAGGGATGCAGAGTGAAAAGGTTTTTCATTGAATGCGATTATTTGTTCTTTTATTACGTGAATAAAAGAACTACAAATCATAACGCTGAATGGAACATATGACCTGATTTCCGTTGAGCAGAAAAGCAACATTAATTTAATTAAGGCCAGTGAATAAATCTATTTATTCACTCAGCCAATCACAATCAGGAGCTTTTTTTATAGTCCCCATGGCCAATGTATATGTTGAAGGACATAACAGCCTATTTATATACGTTTCTCAACACAGAATATACTCTTATTGCATCCATAGTGGTGAACTACATTAATAGACCTGTAATTATCGCTATCAATCAATACTCTATTATTAAGTATGAATCATTTATCTAGGTAGCAGTCGGTGTTGCAAGCTAATGTTTTCTTGCACAGCAGGACGTGGCTAGGTTGCTTTTGATAACATTAAGTTGTGCAGTTGTATTGCACAGTTTAATTTTGCGACGCAGATTTTCCCCAATAGAGTGATGGCCAATTTTTAGTTATCGAACAGGGAAACAATGACATAAACAAACATCTCCAAAGCATGGATGTATTAAAGAATGCACACCCATTTAGTATAATCCCCCAGATAGGCAAACTGCTGTTCTCTACACAAATTTACACTTGGTTTTTGCAAGTAAAACTGCAGTATAATTGAGTCATCTGAAAACATGGATAAGCTCGTCTCCACAAGGCCATGTAGTTGAATAGTAAATCCTTCATTTTCACCGGCATAAATATTTTCGGAAATGCCACATACACGCATGGCTAATGGGAATAGTTTTTTGGCTGCAATTTCGGGGAGAGAAAACATGGATGTATTAAAGAATGCACACCCATTTAACATAATCTCCCTCATCAGTAAACTGCCGTTCGCTACACAAATTTACGCTTGGATTGGACGGAAAAATGCAGTATAAATCTAAAAACATGGATATGATCGTCTTCACAAGGCCATGTTGTTGAATAGTCAATCTTTCCTTTGCAACAGCGTGATTGTTATCGGAAATGCTGCATATTCGTTTAGCATTTTTTATTAGCAACATGGTGTGAAAGGACCGTAACACTCATTAGAGATAACAATGAACAAAAACACATGGGATTCAAAGCTATTGACTATTTAATGAGGGAAAATAACGACTGAACTGGACGTAAGACACATGGACTCCACTGAGGATATATTTTATATTGGCGGCTTTTTAGTGCGTGTTATCTTAACACGCCAATGCTACTCTGCTGATCCGATAACAATATCAATACAGCTTAATTTGTTTGCAAAAAAGCTCCTTTTTCAACAATGGCTGGTAACCGGACAGGTTCCGAAATAAGGGAGCTCCTCTCAGTCCCCAGGTTGTATGGCGGCTGGCATGAAGAGTTACATTAGCGAGATCTGCGGGAGTGTCCCTTAGCCCGTCTATTGCGGCACTGCTATGTATGTGTGAAACGGAGCAGGACGGGAATCCTCCTGAACCTAGCTGAATGTGTGCATAGTGAAAATCACTATCCCAGTAATTAACCGGGCACTATGTGTGAAAGGGGGTTCATTGTACATTGTCACATTCTTTCTCTCCTCCAGGGATTAGAGTAGAGAGTATTTCTTTCACTTTATTATTTCTTTTCTATCCTATCTTATCTTTTTGGACCTCCTTGGTCACTCCTTCCACAACAGTTCAGTTCACAAGCTCCCCACACTGTCTCTGTCTCTCTGTCTCTGTGTCTGTATGTCTCTCTCTTGCTCTATCTCAGTCTCTCTCTCTCTCTCTCTCTCTCTCTCTCTCTCTCTCTCTCTCTCTCTCTCTCTCTCTCTCTCTCTCTCTGGCTCTCTCGTACCTGTTTTTCTCGTCACCAACTCTGTCCTCTGTGCTCTACCACTACTTTACTCTCTCTCTCTTTCTGTCTCTCTCACTGTCTCTCTGCGCTCTCACTCAGAAATCTTCTGTTCGTCTTCTTCTGTCTCCCCTTCAGCCCCCTTGAGGGACGTCCGAGGCACGCTCTCTCTCTCTCTCTCTCTCTCTCTCTCTCTCTCTCTCTCTCTCTCTCTCTCTCTCTCCCATGGTGTGTGTATGTCGGAGTGGAGGAGAACGTGAGTGTCCCCCGTCTCGTCGCGTCTGCCGCTGTGCGCTAGCATCCACATGTGTGAGGCGCATGAGAGGTGGTGCAGAGCGCAGTGTCTGGTGTGCGTGTGTGAGTGTGCATATGTATGTGTGTGCATTTATCATGGTAGTGTGAGTGCGTGCTGCATGTGTCTTTGTTTTTGTGTGTCCGTCCATGTGCGTAATGGTCTGACAAGGCAGCGGGGCATGTCGCTCTGAGCTTTTCCTTTTCTTTTACCCTTCAAGGCGTGAGAGCGCACGTTCATACGCATGCAAAAGAGAGTCTGTGTGTGTGTGTGTGTGTGTCTTGTTTGTGTGTGTGTGTGCGCTCATCGCATCAGCTTGGCTGGGAATTGGACCACTGGCTGAGGGGAGGTAAGCAGAGAGAGAGAGAGGGAGAGAGAGAGACGGGTGGGTGGGATAGATAGAGAGAGGGAGGAGGGAAAGAGGAGGGAGCAGGGAGGGGGGAGGGAGGGGGGGCTGTTCGAGCCGTAGTGGGAGCTCAGGGAGAGAGCAGTATGCGCGGGGCAGGGCTGTCCTAGCATGTGGAGGAGAAGCCGGCTGCTGCAGACCCGTGGCAGTCTTAAGATGATGGCCATGGTCCGGACCTCTCTCCAGAAAGTGGTGGTCTTCCTACACAGGCTGCAGAGGATGGCCATCTCCTCGCCGCGCTACCAGAAACTCTGCAAGGTACGTGGGGGAGACGCGTGGCTCCCACGCGTGAAGGGGGGGAGAATATATTTCCTTTATCATCCTTCTGCTCCGGTTCTGGGTTCATGGTTTGTTTTGGTGGATGTCCTCTGGTCATTCACACCAGTGGGGAACGCGTGTGTGTGTGTGTGTGTTTGAGTTGATCCTTTGATGATCCTTTTAGCTTGGGTCGTTTTCTTTGCTTTTTGGTTTGGGTTAGGGTTAGGTGATTAATGGTTAGGTTGAATGAATGGACTTCGAATTGAGGTGTCTCAGACGCTCTCCTCCTCTCTCGCTCTCTGTCATCTACTTTCTCCTTGTTCTAGAAAGTGTCACTTAAGATTGAATACTTTGCAAATCATATTCACGTCCTTGTCACTCACTCATTGTGCTGTTTCAATCCCACATTGAACTGTCTGGATCGTAGCCCTCGTCTTTGTTTTCCTCATTCCGTGCTTTATTGAAATCTAGTTCTGTTTTCACGGCTTTTGAACATTTTGGTAGTCAAGGAAGTCTTTCTCTGCTGCTGTTGTTTTCAGTGCCTTTGACAATATGCTTTTGTGTGACATGGCCGCGGTGACATTCTCATTAGTATGTGCACTGCAATTGAGGTTTGTGGTTGTGTTGATGTGGTGTGTTTGTGTGTTTTTGCTCCTTCTGTTTGTGCTTCCGTTATTCCGCCGTACAGTTCGTGACTTCTCTCTTTTCCATTGTGAGAAAGTAGTGAGAGGTGAGGAAAAGGTTTTGTGGTAGCTTTCCTCCTTTCGTAGTTTTTTTTCTATAGTTTGAAGTTGTTTTCCAGTGCTTTCCCACTTAAATGCAGAATGACATATGCAAGGTTGTTGGTTACAATGCTGAGTGTAAACTCAGCATTATACTTTGGAATTAATAAAAAAAAACGGTACGCACTACAATATACACAGTATGTATTTTAAGTAGCCTACTATTCCATATGGGGGGCGAGAAACATTTTTTCCCACAATGCTTGACATGGATTATACATGTGATGTGAATGTTGTTGTTGACGGGGTGTATTGATAATGAGCTGCTGGTGTTGGCTTGTAGGCGTCAAGGCTGTTCTCGCTGTCTAACCCGCTAGGGCTTCAAGCCAGCTTCATCTATCTCAGCAGGGCTGCCGCTAACCACCGTCACGTGTGAGACGCTGTTCACTCATGCGCACACACACACACACACACACACACACACACACACACACACACACACACACACACACACACACACACACACACACACACACACACACACACACACACACACACACACACACACACCAATCAGTCCATTGACAAAACACTGCAGCTTCGCCGTGTGGAACTAAACATTCCGTGTGGCCGTGTCCTACCAGATGAGGCTGTTATCTGCCGCCGTGCCTCCGCCGCCTGACGGGGAGAGGGTGGTTAATGTGAATGCTGGTCCCTTCCAACGCACAGCAGGGGGCATCGGTCATTCCACACTCCATTACCCCTGCCTGCACCCCCGTCTTCTTTCTTTTGCTTCCCTCTTTTCCCTGGAACGCATCTGCATTCACTAAACCCCGTGGGGGACCGGGGTGGGCATTCACCCCCCCCCCCCCCCCCCGGGGGTCACGCGTCGACGGCCTCATCTCACAACGATTAGCGATATCGTGATGCAGCTTCACGACTAGCTACACGCCCCCGAGCTGCCTTCTTTATGTGCGCTTTAAATGAACCCATGATTTTACCAGCAGTTATTTAGAAAAAGTCATTGGTTTCTTTCTGCACATCACAACTGTTGTTCTCTGCTCACAGTGAAAAACAGCCCTGGTCAGGTGTGAGGTCTCTGGGCTAAGGTAGGTGCACGACACCCACTGCGCTTTGACTTGATTTCATTGCGTGTCCCCGGGTCATCGAGGTGTAGAGTTGTGGGATATGAGCTCAGGCTTCGCCTCTTGCCCACTGTTTAACAACAGAGTCCTGGCGCTGGTGATCTCTTGTTACTTGAGTTGGAGACCAATGGTGTCAGGCATCGTTTGTATGTCAAACCCGTAACTGGTTCCAATTGTGATTCATCGACTGAATCCCTATCGCTGATGGTTCATATTGTGATTCATTGACTGAATCACTATCGCTGTTGGATCATATTGTGATTCATAGATTTTATCACCACAATCACGCTACAATCCCTTCTGTTTTCCAAGGCCGGCACAAATTATGTACATTGTGTACAAATTATTTTTTTATGCGCGTGTGTAGTTCCACTTCAATTCTACAGCTCATATGGATGGAGTCGTTGAGTGACATGTGATGTGGCGTTCCCCACTCCTCGTATGAGCCGGTGCAGGGCAGGCTGACCTGTCAGTGCAGTACCAGAGTTCCTCCATGTTACCATGACGCCCAGGTTTTTAGAATGCAGACACATCACCTGTCTTTCCCCACTTTCCCCAATTCCTATCCAACATCAAGTGGGTTGTGAGAGGTTCACTTCTCCCCAACTACTTTTTAAACTATATTGAGTTACCACCACTGTCTACTCCATACCCTATACATGTCGATATATACCTTTTAGATATTTAATAGATGGATAGATAGATAGATAGATAGATTTACTTTATTGATCCCAAGCTGGGAAATTGCAGTGTAGCAGCAGCATTGCACACAGTAAACAATACAAATAGCGAGAAACAACCTTGACATATGTATAAAAAAGAGGCAATATAATGCAGAGGCTGAGCTGGCTGCTGCCACTCAAAGCCGTTTTCATTCCCCGGAAGGTACCGGATGGAGGTGGGGGGTGGTGGGATTGGGGGGAATGGGGGCCCGGATGCCAGCGCTTCCCTCAGCTCCGTGCGGTGCTGGTTAATGAGGTGTCGCGTCATCCAGGAGAATTCTGCCTCCCGTCACGCGCTCGCAGCTCCCCCTACCGCACCTGTGCTTATGTTTACCTTCCCACTGGCTGTTATGAATTTGTTTGTTTTTTTCTTTACCCCAGCGTGCGTCATTAGTGTGTGTGTGTGTGTGTGTGTGTGTGTGTGTGTGTGTGTGTGTGTGTGTGTGTGTGTGTGTGTGTGTGTGTGTGTGTGTGTGTGTGTGTGTGTGTGTGTGTGTGGGTGGGTGGGTGGGTGGGTGGGTGGGCACAGATTCTTTGTCCCAATCTCTTGACACTTCCTGACACTACTCCTTTCTTTTCATTGCATCCTTTATTCCCAGACTCGCAACCCATGGTCCTCTAAATCATTTGCATCACATTTTTGGTCTGTGTTTTGTTGGCTCAAGGTGACATATATAGGGTCTGACTGCGTGTCTAGTGTCCTCGTGGTGATGCACATGGTTTGTCTGGACGGAGGGGTGTGTGTGTGTGTGTGTGTGTGTGTGTGTGTGTGTGTGTGTGTGTGTGTGTGTGTGTGTGTGTGTGTGTGTGTGTGTGTGTGTGTGTGTGTGTGTGTGTGTGTGTGTGTGTGGATGTGGTCTGATCCGGTTTACAGAGATGCTGCTGGAGAGTCCCTGGAGGGTGCTGGTGTGTTTCTTCATAATCCCCCCCGAGCCTCGTCCTCCGTGTGTGTGTGTGTGTGTGTGTTCAGGGTAAAAAACAAAACACACAGAAACCTTTACAACACCTACCACAAGCCAATGGCGGAGTCTATTTTTACAGACTTACAGGCAGATAAAAAGGCTACCTTCTAACAGTTAATTTTGGACTGTGTGTGTGTTTTTTTTTATGTGTATCCGCGCAGGACACTCTCAAAACAATTTTAGAGCAATGTGAGAGCAGAGGTATTTTATCATCCCCAATGTCTGTCTGATCAACCAACTTACAAATAAATAAAAACACACACACACACTCACTCATTGCTCACTCACTCACTCACTCATACACACACACACACACACACACACACACACACACACACACACACACACACACACACACACACACACACACACACACACACACACACACACACACACACACACACAAACTCACACACACCCATCCTGCTCTCCTGGGTGACTCGGCTGGCGGGGGAGTTACAGCTCCAGCTCCAGGTGCAGCGGCTCAGTAATCAGACCCCTTGGTCTTCACAGCTCCTCCCGGGACCCTGGGGGTCGTCGCCCCGTGTTGTCATTACCTCTGTGGGCCACAGGTGCACCCTGCCTGCTCACCCCCATTCACTCCGCTCACTCCTCACTCCCCACTCCTCACTCACAGTCCCATGCAGGCTCAGCTGACTTGGTTACAGGTCCATTTAATAGCGTCATGTCCGACCTACACACTCTTTTGTACACGGTTGGGCACGCACACACACACACACACACACACACACACACACACACACATTCACATACACACACACACACGTTGGGCACAGTCACTTTGTCGTAGTCGGACACACACACACACATACACAGGCACTCGGATGCTAATGTCGCAGCTGGCCGACATGATGAGTTGTGTGCCGGGGACAAATTACAGGGCAACACATTCATGAGCATTAAATGCTTCAGTGTGTTCCGGCGTTTAGCCAGAGAGGGCTTCGGGAGGCCATGTTGAAAAAAGAAACACAAAGCCCACCGCAAAGAAAAAGAAAAACCTGTCCGTTTCCCCTTCCTCCCCCTTCCTCCCCCCTTACAATGCAAATAGCCGCTCATGTACTCCACTCCATAGAGTGAGTGGCACCCTCCAATCCGGCAGGATTCAAGGGCCGACCATTCAAAGCGTCTGTCGGGCCGGCTCCTGCGTCCTCCGCTCGTGATTCCACTTGGCTCAGACGCGGCTGCCAGGGGTTCAAGTGTGTGGTAATGGGGGGGATACTTTGGCCCACTGGGGCGATTACCTCTTGAAAACACAGGTGTAGAATTCCATAAGTGGATATTACATGAATATGTGACGGAAAAGAGGGAACTAATGCCGACAGATTATTGGTTGCGTTGTTTAAAATGGCTGCGCGGAGAGTAGGTTAATACATGCTTGTAGAAATCCTCCCGTCCCCTCCTCCTCCTCCTCATCTTCCTCACTCAACCTGCTGTCACCCTGCTCTACTTTACTCTCCCTCTCTCTCTGTCTCTCTCGCACTCTCTCTCTACATCCCACATCGCCGGTAAAACAATTTCATACAGTCATGTGAGGGTCTGTTACAGCGATGGACCCATGTGTGTGCAGAGTGCACCAGTCCATTAGTCACTTAGGTTCTCTCTCTTGCTTGCCCGCTATGTCTCATGTTCACTCTCCATCTCTTTGCCCATCCATTATCTCCTATTTTTTCTCCCTCGTCCGTTATCTGTTTCTATTTTGCTTGTTCATCCCCATCTCCACGCTCTCCCCCCCTCTCTCTCTCTCTCTCTCGCTCGCGCTCCTTCTTAGCGCCTGGTCAGCGGTGATCAATGACGTTGAGTTTTCGGGATTTGTTTTACAGTTATTTCTGTACGTTTATCTCAGGCATTTGTGAGTCTCTTTGGTCTTCGCGTTCATCGTTGGCATCCAGTGGAGGACTGTAAAAGCGTTTTTCTTTTTAATAGCTCTCTCCCTCGCTCCCTCCCCCTCTCAGCCAACCACTAAGATGCTGCTTAAATGTGCTAATGCCTGCGTGGTTTATCATCAGATTCACTTCATACTGACTGAGAGCCCGGCCCTCCTCTTTTTCCGCACTGCTGGGATGGCGGGAATCAACAGCAGGATGTAGTCCGACGAGGGTGGGGCAGCGGGCGGAGACTGAGAGGATGGACCGGGAGGGACAAGAGAGCTATTCTCAGAGAGGGCGGGAGAGAGAGCGAGAGAGGGCGAGAGAGGTGGCTGTAGTGATGGATAAGCGGGCAGGCCAGATGAGTAGATTATAGAGTCGACGATTAAATCAAGAGAGACTGACCCTGGCTCCACTGCAATTTAGCCCTCAGGCTGTAACACACACATGCACACACACATGCACACGCACGCACACACACACGCACACGCACACACACACACACACACACACACACACACACAGATTTACATGCATCTCCGACGTTTCGGGTCCTGTTTGTGCGTTTTCAGGACCAGAATGCCATTGCTGTGACCTACTGTGTTGTCATGATGTAATACATGATGTCATATGCTGAGCTCCCCCCCTCCCCCGGACTGGTCGTTCCGGGTCACCGTGACGACCAGTTGATCAATACACAATGCACACTGTTCAACGTGTGGCCCATCAATCAACAGGAGCGACCCCAGACAACCCCCACTTTCCCGCCAAACCGCAGTTCTCCTGTCCTGAGAGAGACAGAGAGAGAGACAGAGAGAGAGAGAGAGAGAGTTTGTTTACCTAGCCATTTCCCCTCTTAAGGTCTTTAGCATTGCAGTCTCTTTCGCCCTCTGTCTGATCTCTCACACACACCGGGGAGACGGTGGCTGCCCGTTGGACTGACCATTTGTTTTTCTGTGTGCATTTTTTTTTCTTGTGTTTTTGCCACTGATACCTATTCCTGTCCTGGGCACAGCCCCTGGGGAGCCACCCCGGGCTCTGCACCTTGCCTGCTTTCACACACACACACACACACACACACACACACACACACACACACACACACACACACACACACACACACACACACACACACACACACACACACACACATATACACATATACACATATATATACGCACGCACGCACGCACACACACACTAGACTAATGCCGAGTCATTGTCCAGATTGTAAATCTGGGCATGTATCTGTTGTACATCCTGACCTCTGTGGCCCATGGTGAATGTCACGGCGCTAAAGTCAAC
>NW_028176990.1:15000-18768 GCF_964030765.1 Micromesistius poutassou
ACACGCACACACACACGCACACGCACACGCACACACGCACACGCACACACACACACACACATGCGCGCGCATGCGCGGGCACACACACACACACACACACACACACACACACGCGCACACACACACGCACACACACACACACACACACACAAAGGCAGAAACATAAATATGCATGCATGCAGAAACACACACACACACACACGCACGCGCACACAAAAACACACACACACAAACACACACACACACACACACACACAAGCACCCTCACATTACAAACATGTAAACACACAGACACTCACACATACATACACACCCATATTACAAACATACATACACTCAGACACACACACACACACACACACACACACACACACACACACACACACACACACACAAGCATGCATGCACACAGACACACACACACACACACACACACACATTTTCTCTATCTCCCTCTCTCAAATACAAACACTTTCTCTTCCTCTCTCTCAAACACACACACTGACACACAGAACACAGGGTATGCACCTTATCTTCATCCGACAGACCATTGGTAGCTCATTAGATGCTGAGGGTAAAGAGACAGGCTGGAGACAAAGAGTAACTATGCTAATGCTCTTTGATTTTCCCTTCCTCTCTTTCAGAGCTGTAGTGAAATCTATTCTTCTCCCTTATCTTTTCTTTATCTGGGCCTCTGAGCCGCTTTTGGTACGCATGTACACTTCTTATCTAGGTGAAGTCTATTCAAACTTTATTTAGCATTTTTCATTTTTATTAAAAACACATGTTTAAGGGATCGAGATGCCTTCTTTTCATTCTTAACCTCCATTCAAAGGTTAAAGTTTATGCTGGTGAGATTCGATTTCTCCATTCCAGAGCACTCACAAAGCAGAATACATATATCTCTCTCTAGTTGGTCATCAGAGGACAGTGGCACTGTCAACAACATATGCCTTTCACCTCAACCTTTCTGACCACCAACAGAAACATCCATGCCATCAAATTGTGCTATCAACTTTCAGAGCCAATTTAGTGAATAATTGATTTGAATTAGAGTTGTTGCAACTGACATTTCATGTTATCTCAACAGCCCTGTGGTTCACCACCATAGGCGTGGAGTACTCTCCTCTCTTTCTCACCCCCTCGCTCTCTGTCACAAACGCTCATTCTCCTATTCTCTCTTCTCACTCTCTTTACATGGTACTCATCAAATTAATATGAGTTTGTTGCTAAAACAAGAACATTTAGGCTGACCATCTACAGTTTCACTTCTGTTTGACAGGTTAAGTAGAGCGCTTAAGAAGTCTTCTTTCATTGCTGGAATGTGTGCAGAAGAATGACACGCTCACTATACCTCCAATCAATATGATTAGCGCGGTGGGTTTGAATGTGAATAATTGCATTCAGTGTGGAACAAGTGTGGATGAAAAGGATCTATGTTTCCTTGACTATTCATTCACAGAGATGTGGAAGACACGTTAATGTTGGTTCCAAAGTGTTGCTGTTATTATAATTATTGCTTATTACTCAAATACATTTTATCAATGTAAATATTTTTTTTCATTGTAGAGCTTATTAAATTAGATACAGTAGTAACAGATGACAACAGTCAACAGATATTTTCTGTTAACTTTCCATTTTATTCTATTGTCAAATATAACAAGCCAAAAACTAGCCTGGAAATCCAGACCCACATCTAGAAAGCTGTAGGGTCTGGCAACGAGTAATGAAAACGGCCCAACTCGTGGTGCGGAACCAAGCGTGCATTTGAAAATATCACTGCACGCAATTGGATAACACTACAACCAATCAGAAGAATACAAGGGGTGACATATCCAGCTGAGCTAACCAATAGATACGACTCTTGCCGTAAAACAGCATACACCGATGTGATTGGTTAATGTTCTGGGTCAGAGGAATTGGGGAGTGAGTATATTGCTCGTTGAGTGACTCGCTGAGAAAATTCAAATTGTGCTCTCGCGAGAACTCTGGATTTCCAGGGTAGCCAAAAACTGTAATCTTTAAACAAACATTGTCATTATGTTTACATGATTAAAGAATCATGTACGTATGTAAAATATGTATGTGTGTGTGTGTGTGTGTGTGTGTGTGTGTGTGTGAAAGAGAGGGTGCCTGTCTGTCTGTCTAGCTGTCTGTCTCTATGTGTAGAGAATGGGTGGATGACTGGATGCTGTTTTGGTGACACGGCCCACCTAAAGCAGGCTGGTGAGACAGACAGACTATTTATTATGGGCTTAATGGGGATTTCATTGTATTTAAATGAGTGAATTTCCCCTTAGCAGAGTCAATGAATTGTAAAGTCTGACAAACCACAGGGGTGCTTCACACAATGATGGGGTGTGTATATAGGCCGGCTGCTGGTTTTACACAGTGTGCGCGCACACACACACACACACACACACACACACACACACACACACACACAAACACACACACCCACACACACACACACACACACACACACACACACACACACACACACACAGAGTGGTAAAGGGGGAGTTGCCATAGGGTTGGTGGATTAAGATGTGAACAATAGGTTGGACACATGTGCACATCCACCCTGTGGGGGTCAGCTGCCCCCACCCAGCGTGGGCAGGGGGTGTGGAGGACACGGCCCTCTACCACCCCTCTACCACCCCTCTACGGCCCCGTCAGGGAAAAATGGGTTTTATAAAAAATGTACTTTCAATTATGACTTTACATCCTATATCCCTTTCACTAAACAGTTTCACTCGGGCAGCAGAGCTCAATCCTATGATGAAATGATGTTTATTTAAAAGACGGTAGCAATGGTACAAAGTGGTGCCAAGATGATAGAAAAACAGAAAACAGAATATATAGACTGGTTGTAGTAACCTGACCATCCAACATCCATCATCCATCCATCATCCATCCATCCATCACCCCTCATCCATCATCCATCCATCATCCATCCATCCATCACCCCTCATCCATCCATCATTCATCCATCATCCATCATCCATCATCCATCCATCCATCACCCCTCATCCGTCCATGCCTCCTGAACAGGAAGCTGTTTGCAGGGTTTCCTGGAGGTTGAGTGGTGGAGCCGGAGGAGGCTGCAGGCTCTGAGGCCGTGGAGCCTCACAGGACCAGGAGCCCTGTGGCTCTGTTCAGGAGGAGGGCCGGGGGTGGGGGGGGGTTGGGGCGGGGGGGGTTGAGGTTGGGGTTGAGGTTGGGGAGGGGGTTGAGGTTGGGGTTGAGGTTGGGGTGGGGGTTGAGGTTGGGGTTGAGGTTGGGGAGGGGGTTGAGGTTGGGGTTGAGGTTGGGGTTGAGGTTGGGGTGGGGGTTGAGGTTGGGGTTGAGGTTGGGGTGGGGGTTGAGGTTGGGGTGGGGGTTGGGGTTGGGGTGGGGGTTGGGGTTGAGGTTGGGGTTGGGGTTGGGGGGGGGTTGGGGTGGGAGTTGAGGTTGGGGTTGAGGTTGGGGGGGGGGTTGAGGTTGAGGTTGGGGGGGGGGGGGGTTGGGGTGGGGGTTGGGGTGGGGGTTGGGGCGGGGGGGTTGGGGGGGGGGGGTTGAGGTTGAGGTTGAGGTTGAGGTTGGGGTTGAGGTTGGGGTGGGGGTTATGGTGGGCGTTGGGGCGGGGGGGTTGGGGGGGTAACTGGTCTGATACTGGTTGGTATCGACAGTCTTCCAGAGCACATCCGGACAGTGAGCGATGATCAGAGGGAGAGAGGAGAGGTGGAGGTGGAGGCATGGACAAAGTGATAAGTATATGAATAATAA
>NW_028176989.1:0-13823 GCF_964030765.1 Micromesistius poutassou
AAAGTTTGGAGTTGGGGCGTCTTCGCTGTCACACGAGAATACGTCCTGTTTGCGGTGCAGGCTGGGTAATGTAGTTCATCGCTTCACACAGGTAATGGTTTGCTGTGCTCAGCGTTGCTGCTTAAAACTACACTCACTGTTTTGCACGGCAGTGCAATGTTTAATGTATATTTAGTGTTTAATGTGCAATGTTGCTTGTGCGGGGAATTGTTGCATATTCAGTTTAAACACTAATTATTTTATACTATACTATATTATATATTATACTATTATTATAACACTAAATACTGACTATTGTAATTTATGTTTGTATATTATTCAGAATTGATAGTATATTATGTAAGTGGCTATCAATATTGTTGTTTACACCGTAGCCTTTCTATTCTACAGGTTTATAACCTGTTATTTGTGGACTAAAACAACTGCATAAGGAAAATCAAACAAAGCAAATAAAAAACCACAAAGAGTTAAAACAACGTGTCTCCTTCTGGCGCCCCGTTCGGTGGGGAGAATCTTAAAGAACACACACACACACACACAAGAACACACACACACACACACACACACACACACACACACACACACACACACACACACACACACACACACACACACGCACACACGCACACACACACACACACGGGGCGTGTGTCCGTGGGGGCGGGGCCAGGAGAGGACGTGATGTTCGCGAAACGAAACTTAAGGTTGACAGAAACCCGACGAGGAGGAAGCAGTTCTCTCCCTCAGGAGAACAACACAACACGTTTTGGGACACACACAGTCTGACCGACAGCAACCGCAACCAGGTGAGTAAAACAACACGACCTCCGCGCCTCTCTCCCCGCGGTGTGACCCCGTACGGACCGGCCCTACAGCGGGTTATGATGTGAACTAGGGGAGCGCTAGGATCGGACAGGCAGCCTGTCAGGCAAACTCACACGCTGACTCCTCACCCTCACCCTAACCCTCACCCTCACCCTCACCCTCACCGTAACCCTCACCCTCACCCTCACCCTCACCCTCACCCTAAACCTAACCCTCACCCTCACCCTAACCCTCACCCTCACCCTCACCCTAAACCTAACCCTCACCCTCACCCTCACCCTAACCCTCACCCTCACCCTAAACCTAACCCTCACCCTATCCGCGAAACGGACCCGTGTCGGGGTCCACCTGCACGCCGCGTTGGAGCCGCTACGGAGGCAGATCGCGGACCCTCTCGCCCGCAGCTGCAGCCCGTCGACGGACGCGCAGCGGGTATGAAAGGCGTTGGCCTTGCGTGGGACGCTCCCGAAGTGCATTGTGGGTCCGTCCGTCAAGTTTAACTTTTCAGGCAGCGACGGATCCGTCACCCAATCAGATCGCGTTATGCAAATATACGCACGTGCACTGTCTTCTTTCAGCTAAGCTTTCTGTAACCTTTTTGTAACCAGAATGCGCTTTCTCTAGACATCACACGGTCATATTAATCATGTAGTCATATTAATCATGTAGTCATATTGGACATGTGGTCATATTAATCATGTAGTCATATTAGACATGTAGTCATATTAATCATGTAGTCATATTAATCATGTAGTCATATTAATCATGTAGTCATATTAATCATGTGGCCATATTGGACATGTGGTCATATTAGACATGTAGTCATATTGATCATGCAGTCATATTAGACATGTAGTCATATTGATCATGTAGTCATATTAGACATGTAATCATATTAATCATGTGGTCATATTAATCATGTGGCCATATTGGACATGTGGTCATATTAATCATGTAGTCATATTAATCATGTAGCCATATTAGACATGTAGTCATATTAATCATGTAGTCATATTAATCATGTAGCCATATTAATCATGTAGTCATATTAATCATGCAGTCATATTAGACATGTAGTCATATTGATCATGTAGTCATATTAATCATGTAGTCATATTAATCATGCAGTCATATTAGACATGTAGTCATATTGATCATGTAGTCATATTAGACATGTAATCATATTAATCATGTGGTCATATTAATCATGTGGCCATATTGGACATGTGGTCATATTAATCATGTAGTCATATTAATCATGTAGTCATATTAATCATGTAGTCATATTAATCATGTGGCCATATTGGACATGTGGTCATATTAGACATGTAGTCATATTGATCATGTAGTCATATTAGACATGTAGTCATATTAATCATGCAGTCATATTAATCATGTAGTCATATTAATCATGTAGTCATATTACACAGTTCTGTTCTTTTTGAGTGAAGTGGGGCACTAAAGGGCCCATGCTACTTTACGGATGCCTTTATATCGGTGTTAGTGGCCCCTAATACAGTATTTGAAGACTCATTCCCGAAATTCATCCTTGGTGCAGAGTTCCAGCCGCTACGGGCCAGTCCCACAATGAGCTCCACAAACGTTCCTGTAGCTTTAAGGCTAATGAGGAGGAGAGAGGCGGTCTTTGATGAAAAGGTTACAATCCCTTCAAATTACCCTAAAAATGATTTGGCCAGAGGATGATGTAGACATGGTAATCTATCCAGTTTCTAAAGCCGATAGGCGCACATTAATCACACATTTAACAGGCATGACATTGGAATGTCTGCAATGTCCCATCCTGAATAGTATGGGCTTAAATTTGTCTCATTAATATCTGTAAACGCACAGATGGTGATCTACAAATATTTTTGATTTGCACACATGTTTTGCTATCCACAAATACAAATTTATAATTTGTAACTTGTATTTTGGTTTTTACATACTTATATATAAAAGTATAAAAAAGTACAAATATATTGTGTTTTTGTAAATACACAATTTTCCATTTGTAAAAACAAAAAGCCATTTGCAAAACTGAAAATTCTGCTCGTGAAGTATGACTCAGCATTTGTGGATCATTACTCACGCACGCGCATCTCTTTCCTCACTTACGCATTTTTGAGACATTCTTGTCGAAGATCCGCACAGATCCACAAGCAAATAGCTCGTGATTCACAAATGGCCCGCCCTCCTCAACCAGTAGGTGGCAGTGTTGTTCTATGCATTGATACTGCATTGGTACTTACATGACCAACAGGCTGACAGGCTGTTGGTCATGTTTGATAAAAAAGTACATGAAGTGCTTTGGGGTCAATTCTTAATTTAAACATTAATATTTTTAATGATGCACCAGGTTAGGCAAGGCAACTTTATTTATATAGCACTTTTCATACACAAGGCAGACTCAAAGTGCTTCACATATTAACATTGTCATACAATAAAAAGAAAATAATAGATAGTAAAATAAAAAAAAAGAGTAAAATAAATAGAAATAAAGGCTAAAGTTAAAAAAGCATTTTAGAAAGTGCAATGTATTTAAGATCAGATCAACAGTCTCTCTGGTATACCCACGTGGTATACCCACTTTCTCTGGGACTCCAACCCGGATTCTAGGACTCTAACCCAGACAGAACTCTGGTCTCAAACCCTTCAAAGTCCATTCAGGTTAGAGGGTTCCCTGTACAATTTACAGCATTAGTTCTATGAGAATTTATAAAACGGGTGGGTTGAATCAAGCGATCTGATTGGTTCCCAACTGTTGTATATTGAGCGTATACACGCAGCTATGACGCCCGTTCAGTTTACAAAGTTCAGTATCACTCCGTGCCTAACTTGAACTGTTGTTTATTTATATATAAAAGCAATAGCATAGTTCACTGAAGCCTAAAAATATGTTGATTGCTGGAGAGGGAACGGTGCACACGGTGAGTGAACTCGATAGTAGGCTAAATTGCCGGCGAACCGAGCTACCGTCTCTAGCCTTCTCGCTGAAGGACGCTACAGTGTGTTGCATAGCAACCGCCGTACACTTTGCAGGCAGCCAGGAGGGACTACTTTTTTGTATTGGTTAAAAAAATGCTTTTCCGACTTTCTCACTTTTTCAAAATTGAGGGTGTCTATGACTTTCATTTCGCCATACTTATGTAACTGTTTTATAAAAGCAATAGATCACTTCAGTCAGTGAAATGTGCTCATTAGATCAAATCTGCAATTAATCGATTCCGGACGTCATGACTATTTTAATAACTTCCAATGTTGTGGTTTTGTGTCATTTGGATACGTTGTATTTGAACCTCTAGTTTGTTTTCAGGGACAGAAAAAGTGCTTCCATGTTAAAAGTGAAAGTGTAGCGTTGTGACACTCGGCTGTTTCAACTGGGCAGAAGTCTGAGACTTCTCACCCTATGCAAACGTTGTTTTTGGACACATACTTATCCCATATTTTAGACAATAATTGATATAAATGTACTTTGAGAATGTATAATTCCTTTAATTTAAATCCAAAGTAACATGACATGGAGGCACTTCACTCATTTATAAACTAAATAATCAGACAAACATTGTAAGGTGAGTCCAAAATATTGACCCCTCATCCTCAGTGAAGATGTCCTGTCTGCAGGACTTCATGTTGTACCTCCTATTGGATGAAGATTTCTGCTTGAAACAACAAAATATATAACGTATAAAGCACTTGCATTTGAACGAGTTCAAACTGTTATTTTACTATTGTTATCCATGTTTTCTAGGAATGGCCTCTGCTACTTCCTGGTCTGAAGAGGACTTTTCCTGTTCCATCTGTCTGGATGTGTTCAACAGCCCAGTTTTCACACCATGTGGACACAACTTCTGTAGAACCTGTATTACAACGTTCTGGGATGACCAAGTCCAGTACAAATGTCCTGTTTGCACCGAGCTGTTCCACACAAGACCTGATCTACGGGTTAATACCCTCTTATCAGGGATGGTTGATCGGTTTAGAAGTTCTGCACCAGTCAAAGAGCAGCCTTGTGTTGAACCAGCAGAAGTTCCCTGTGACGTCTGTACTGGGACCAAGCTGAAGGCTGTGAAGTCCTGCCTGACGTGTTTTACCTCTTACTGCCAAACCCACCTGGAGCCTCATCAGAGAGTCGCAGGCCTGAAGAGACATCAGCTGGTCAAGCCTATGGACCGTCTGGAGGACAGGATGTGTAAGAAACACGACCGACTCCTGGAGCTCTTCTGCCAGACTGAACAGGTGTGTGTGTGTCTGTTCTGCACAGAGGGTGACCACAAGTCCCATCCTGTTGTACCTCTAAAGGAGGAATATGAAGTGAAGACGGCCCAGCTGGGGAAGATAGAGGCTGAAGTTCAGCAGATGATCCAGGAGAGACAACGAAAGATTAAGGACACCAGAGACACAGTGGGACGTAGCAAAGCAGACGCAGACAAAGAGATAGCCGATGGTGTGCAGGTCTTCACTGCTCTGAAGCGCTCTGTTGAAAAGTGCCAGGATGATCACAACCAAACGGTTAAAGAGAAACTGAAATCCACAGAGAAAGAAGCTGAAGGCCTCATCAAAGAGCTGGAGCAGGAGATAGAAGATCTGACCAATAGAAGATCAGAGGTGAAGCAGCTCTCACACACTGAAGACCACCTCCACCTCCTCCAGACCTTCAGATCCCTGAAGGATCCTCCACCCACCAGGGACTGGACGACGGTAGAGGTCCGTCCTCTGTCATACGTAGGGACCTTGAGGAGAGCCCTGGATCAGCTGGAGGAGACACTGAACATGGAGATGGGGAAGGTGCCTGTCCCTAAACCAGATGTAAAGAAGTGTAAGTGTTTGTTTAGTTTGATTCGTCTTAGGGTTGTCCAATGATCCAGAATGTCTCCGGTATGATACTGTGCCACACCGCCCATACCGCTGTTCGGTCATATTCTTTTTGAAGAGCAATTGAACCCAAAATTGATGCCATTTTATCACTGTTACTAAAACAAGACCAATCATCTCGAGAACATGAATGAAATCCTATGTTTTTTGTCTCCCCAAAACACGATGTGATCGTTCCACTCTGCTCCGAACACAGGTGGTGTTCTTGAACACCATGTTCTTGAATGTCTTCCCAATCAGGGTCTTCATATTGAACCTCTTCTTGGCTTTCCTCTGCTTGTAGCCTCACCAGTCTCTCCCCCTACTAACCTCGTGAGGAG
The DNA here is from genome assembly GCF_964030765.1 of Micromesistius poutassou. NCBI lineage: Eukaryota > Metazoa > Chordata > Actinopteri > Gadiformes > Gadidae > Micromesistius > Micromesistius poutassou. The sequence goes on from NW_028176989.1 coordinate 6,018, forward strand.
ATCCCAGGATCAGCTGGAGGAGACACTGAACATGGAGCTGGAGAAGGTGGCTGACCTGAGATCAGCTCTAAACAAGTGTAAGTATCTGATTAGTTTGATTTAGGGCTGTCAAATGTACATTCAATATTCTTAAAATATAAAGATTTATTTTACAGAACAAAATGAAACATGTAAAATGTTTTTCCCTGAAGACAATGTTGTGAGTGCTGCAGTGTAAAGTGAGGTTGAAAACATGATAAAGCTACATAGCTTAAAGGGACACTGTGTAGGAATTACTCCCATCTCGTGGTAAAATGATATAGTGCATTCAAACGAACAGTGCTCGCTTTTTAAAATGGACGTTGCAACCTGGTTGCAACTACGGTAGGCGGTATGTGCCAAGAAGCTATGACAACCTGTCATCCCATTCTTTCGGGTGATGATGAGGTACGCTATTTCAAACAAACTTCAAACTGCATTGAACCATTAGTGTGAGCATGTATGAGTAATTACTCCTTGAGCAAGATAGTGAATTATGTTGCCATGTTTATGATGTTTTTTATTGGTAACATTACTATGTCGTAGTCTAACCTATAGCATCAGTTAACAACTTGACACACAACAAACACTTTTACTAGTAGTAATTAAGTAATTAATAAGCAGTGATACATTCCTTATTTGTTTATTTTTACGATGTGCGTGCATTGTCAGATCATCATCATTACGTGATTGAAGGGTAGGGAGAGGACAGAGAGGCAGTGGATCGGTGGGAGGTAGTAGGCAAGAAATGCAACCCTTATTCAATCAAACAGAGCCTATGCTGCTATCCACCAACGAGGCTGTTTAGGCTTTTAACTATACGTGTTCTACTGTTAATAATAATAATAATAATAATAATTCATGAAATTGATATAGCGCTTTTCAGTGACCCAAAGACGCTTACATTGTGGAAGACATAAAAAACACGAAAGGTGTCAGGGGGACATGGGCAGGGGCAGGGATGAAGGTGGTTATGGGTAGGGGAGGTCGTAGGCTTGGGAAAAGAGAGAGGTTTTTAGAGTGGATTTGAATGTGGGAAGTGAGGGAGAGTCGCGGACAGGTTGGGGAAGAGAGTTCCATAGTCGGGGGGCTGCCCTGGAGAAGGCTCTGTCACCGAATGTTTTCAGTTTGGAGGGTGGTACGGTTAGAGTGAGAGTGGAGGAGGATCGGAGGGCTCGGGAGGGGCGATGGGGGATGAGGAGGTCAGACAGGTAGGGCGGGGCCAGGTGGTGGAGAGCTTTGAAAGTCAGCAGGAGTATTTTGAAACTGATAACTGTTGTTGAAACTGTTGTTTGATGGGGAGCCAGTGGAGAGTGTGGAGAACGGTAGTGATGTGCTCACGGGACCGGGTGTGAGTGAGGAGGCGAGCAGCAGAGTTTTGGACCATTTGGAGTCTATGGAGGGAATGAGAGGTGACGCCAGTGAGGAGGGAGTTGCAGTAGTCAAGACGGGAGGAGATGAAGGCGTGGATAAGGGATTCAGCAGCAGGGGGGGGAGAGGCAGTGTCTGATTTTGGCGATGCGGCGGAGGTGAAAGAAGGAGGTCTTGACAATGGAGCTGACATGGGGATCGAAGGAGAGGGTGGGGTCCAGGATAACACCAAGATTGCGTGCCAGGGGGGAGGGCGTGATGGTCGAGGCGTCGATGGTGAGTGAGATGGGTCCAGTTTTATTGAGAGTGGATTTGGTGCCTATGAGAAGGAGCTCTGTTTTGTTGCTGTTAAGTTTGAGAAAGTTGTGGGTCAGCCATGTTTTTATTGTAGAGATGCAGGTTTCGATGTGGGTGAGGGGAGGGTTTTGGGTGGTTTTGGTACTGATGTACATCTGAGTGTCATCTGCGTAACAGTGGAAGTCGAGATTGAGTTTGCGGATGATGTGACCAAGGGGGAAGAGGTAGCAGATGAAAATAAGGGGGCCGAGGACTGAGCCCTGAGGGACCCCCTGCGTGACAGGAGAGAGGGTGGACGTGTGGCCAGAGAGGGAGACGAACTGTTGCCTGGAGGTGAGGTAGGAGGTGAGCCAGTCGAGTGCAGTGCCCTCAACACCCTGTTGGCGCAGCCTTTTGAGGAGGATGGAATGGTGTACAGTATCAAAGGCTGCGCTGAGGTCTAGGAAAAGCAGGATGTTGAGGGCACCGCAGTCTGCAGAGGTGAGGAGATCGTTGATTACTTTGACAAGGGCAGTTTCGGTGCTGTGAAGCGGGCGGAAGCCAGACTGGAGGGGTTCATAGAGGTTGTTTGACTGGAGGGGTTCATAGAGGTTGTTTGACTGGAGGGGTTCATAGAGGTTGTTTGACTGGAGGGGTTCATAGAGGTTGTTTGACTGGAGGGGTTCATAGAGGTTGTTTGACTGGAGGGGTTCATAGAGGTTGTTTGACTGGAGGGGTTCATAGAGGTTGTTTGACTGGAGGGGTTCATAGAGGTTGTTTGACTGGAGGGGTTCATAGAGGTTGTTTGACTGGAGGGGTTCATAGAGGTTGTTTGACTGGAGGGGTTCATAGAGGTTGTTTGACTGGAGGGGTTCATAGAGGTTGTTTGACTGGAGGGGTTCATAGAGGTTGTTTGACTGGAGGGGTTCATAGAGGTTGTTTGACTGGAGGGGTTCATAGAGGTTGTTTGACCGGAGGTGGGTGTGGAGTTGGGCGGCGACAATGCGTTCCAGAGTTTCGGAGAGGAACGGCAGGTTGGAGATGGGGCGGTAGTTGGAGAGGTTGGCTGGATCAAGGGTGGGCTTTTTGAGGATGGGGGTGATGGAGGCAAGTTTGTAGACAGAGGGAACATGACCAAGGGATAGGGACTGATTGAAGAGGGTGGTGAGGTGGGGGGTGAGGACAGGGAGGCAAGCCTTGGTTAGAGTCGTTGGGAGGGGGTCGAGAGAGCAGGTGGTTGTCTTGGACGCAGTGATGATGTCCAAAATGTGGGAGGAGTCAACAGGGGAGAAGGCAGTGAGAGAAGGGGAGGGTGGGTGGTCAGGGAGGGGGGGGGATAGGAATGGTGGGGGTGGAGGAGTTACTAACGGCGGCAGTCAGGGAGCTGTTGATTTGGGAGATTTTATGGTTAAAGGCGAGGAGGAAAGAGTTACAGAGGTCAGGTGAGGAGGGTGGATTAATGTCCGGCGGCTGGAGCAGTTTGTTGACGGTGGAGAACAGGATGCGGGGGTTCCGGTTGGTGCTGTTGATGAGGGTGGAGAAGTGGGCGGATTTAGCAGCATGGAGAGCGTCACGGTAGGAGGAGATGTGATGTTTGTAGGCTTCGGCGTGAACGGTGAGGCGGGTTCGCTTGCATAATCGCTCGAGTTGGCGGCCAGTCTGTTTCATGGTGCAGAGTTCCGGGGTGTACCAGGGGGCGGAGTTAGTGAATGAGACAGAGGAAGTCTTCCAGGGGGAAAGGGAGTCAAGGGAGTCAGAAAGGATGGAGTTGAGCATGATGGCATAGTCGTCAGGGGAAGAGGGGGCAGAGTCAGGGGGGAAGGCAGAGGATATGAGCTGGGAGGGTGAGAGTGGGTTGGCTGGTTTGATGTTGCGGTAGGAAATGGAGAGCTTTTTGGGATTATGGGGTGAGGGTAGAGGAGCGGAGAAGAGGATGCAGAGATGATCAGAGAGTGGGAAGGGGAGAGGATGGGGGTTAGATACGGGTAGGGAGGCGGAGCAGACTATGTGGAGGATATGGCCTTTGGTATGGGTGGGGAAGTCAATGTGTTGGGTGAGGTGGAAACAGGCGAGAAGGGAGAGGAAGTCAGATGTCAGTGGGGCGGTCGGCTTGTCCGTGTGGATGTTGAAGTCACCGGTAAGTAGGAGGCGGGAAGAGAGAGAGGACGCAATGGTGAGGAGTTCAGACAGTTCAGAGAGAAAAGATGGGCGTGGCTTCAGAGGACCGTAGATTAGAACAGTGGTGATGGAGTTGGGGAGGGAGAAGGCAAGGTGTTCAAAGGATGAGATAGATGGGAGGTTGAGGTTCAGTTCAGTGATGGACAGGGATTGTTTATGAAGAACGCCAACGCCTCCCCCTCGGCCAGAGAGGCGGGGTTTGGCGATGTAACTGTAATTGGAAGGAGTGGCTTGATTGAGAGCGTAGAAGTCCAGGGGCTGCTGCCATGTTTCACAGAGGAGGAGCAGATCCATGTTATTGTCCAGTAGCAGTTCAGATATAACGGCTGATTTGTTGGAGAGGGAGCGACAGTTCAGCAGTGCGAGGGAGATGGATGGGGGGGCAGGGGAGGGGGAACGGAGGTTAGTGAGGTTGGCAGTACGGCAGGTGGGGGTGACGGGGGGGCGAGAGTTAGTCCAGAGTGAGGGGATGGGTGAGCCATGGGGGAGGTGTTGGTTGCGAGAGGGGCCAGAACCTGGATGGATGTAGCGGCGTCGGCGGAGGATTCCGGCTGTGCTGGCTGCAGGGGCAGCAGCAGCAGAGAGACGATGGTTATTGTTGAGGCGGTGAAGGTCAGCGGCGGTGTAGCTGAGTGGGCCAGAAGTTGGTGGAGTAGAGGAGAGAGTCCTAAGAGTCTGGAGTAGCAGGAGTGATAATCCAAGGTGGAGACGAGACAAGACGGCGGATGAAAGAAGGCCGGGTAGTATATTGGTGGTGGCTAGTAGCTGATTGGCTAGAAGCAGGGAGGCAGTGAGTTGTGTGTTGTTGCGTAAGACTTGCGTGGATTTCTGACTAAAACTTTGCGGACGCCAAAATCTGGAAAGCTGATGCTCACAAAAAAATCTGGATGTATCAATCCTTGCGTAAGCACGATTTCACACAGATTCTCTTTGTACATCCCAATTAACGTGAAATTGAGCGCACATGCACGAGCCCGTCTCTCCACCCATTTCCATCTCCACCCGTCTCCTCCCTCATTTAATATGCTAATTAGTATAAATAAACCTGCAGTAGTGCGCTCGTTAGGAGAAAGGAGAAAATGGAGAAAGGAAGAAAAAATAACTTTAGTGAATGCGAGGTGGAGGTGCTGATTTCGGAGGTAGAGGCCAGAAATAAGATCTTGTTTGGCTCTCTTTCCTCCGGAATCAGCACCAAAAGCAAAAAACTGGCGTGGGAAAACGTTGCCAGGTCGATCAATGAGGTTGGGGCCGAAAGCCGAACTGTGGCTGACATTTAAAAAAGTGGTCGGACAACGTCCACTATTGTAGTCCACTATTGTAGTCCACTATTGTAGTCCATTGTTGTAGTCCATGAGGGAGAGAGAGAGGCCGTTTCTCAATGTGGGTTCTCGTCTGTACTTGTGTACTTTGCGTTCTCGTGAAACGTCATCAGTCGTAGCCCAAGTACTGTTCCAATTCCAAGTACGCATCAAGTCAAGTACAGTCGTAAAACCCCTGTGTGTTCTCCATGCGTTCTTAAACTGGCCGTTCCACCGAGGACGCATCGGAGGTGACTTGTGTGGACTTGGACCGTTAAATATCCCAGGATGCATTTCGCATTCCCATGTTTTAAAATATTAGTATGTAAGCTATAATAATAGGCAATATATAGGAACATTTGACATGTAACAAAAATGTAGGCCTATTCATTCAAAATATTGACATACTATTTTAAAATTAAAGAGGCTGGGGTTTTGTTTAATATAATTTGTTTTTATTGTATAAGTCGCTGATAGAGGAAACCCATCACAACGGCAACGAAAATCTTGGTCGGATCCATCCGATCGTGTGTGTGTGTGTGTGTGTGTGTGTGTGTGTGTGTGTGTGTGTGTGTGTGTGTGTGTGTGTGTGTGTGTGTGTGTGTGTGTGTGTGTGTGTGTGTGTGTGTGTGTGTGTGTGTGTTCTAATCTGTGTCATTTCTCGCTCATTCGTTATTATTATTATATCAATAGTCTACTCTCCAACTACATAGCCAGTTAGGCACGCGCATCTGTACCCTACATATAAAAAGTTGTGTGAATAGCTTATACACACGATAAGCATATCTTTTCATTTATATTCATTCAAAATATTGACATACTATTTTAAAATGAAAGAGGCTGGGGTTTAGTTTTATATCATTAGTTTAAATTGTTCAGTAGTATATGCCTACATGAGGCCGTAAAGCAGTTAACAGAGCTGAGGTGGTGACGTCACAGGTGCGTACTCGCGTCCTCGGAAGTCTGTACTTGGAAGTCTGGACTTGCCAAGTACGCACTTCCAAGTCCGCGAGTCCGTAGTTTGCGTACTTGGTATTGAGAAACGGCCAGAGACTAACAAAGACCACACTACCCTCCACCACGTGACTTTAACCAGACTCCTCCAGAGTGCTGTGATGTCCACTGATTGCTCAACGAGCAACAGCTGAGGCAAACGGCTAGAGTGAGACCAACTGAAAACTAATCCGGAGTGAAACTAAAACTGTGATTCTGAAAAAAGTATAAATGATATCGAAATTCTGATTAAATACTATCGAAGATACAAATGTGTAGATTTGTTTAATAGTTTGAGTGATGGTAAACGGTTGAATTTTGACCAAGTTATGATGTCTGAAGTGTTGAAGAGGGTGTGTGTGTGTGTGTGTGTGTGTGTGTGTGTGTGTGTGTGTGTGTGTGTGTGTGTGTGTGTGTGTGTGTGTGTGTGTGTGTGTGTGTGTGTGTGTGTGTGTGTGTGTGTGTGTGTGTGTGTGTGTGTGTGTGTGTGTGTGTGTGTGTGTGTGTGTGTGTGTGTGTGTGTGTGCCTGAGCGTCCTCGGATTTAGCATCCTAGCATATCTAAGATGTCAATGCTTCCAGCAGTACTAGTGATGATGATGATGATGAAGATGCAGAAGGGTTCAGTAGCTCATCATGTCTTGTTCTCCGTCAGATGCCTGTGAACTCACACTGGACCCAAACACAGCCAACGGACTCCTCTCTCTGTCTGAGGACAACAGAAAGGTGACGTGGGTCGGAGAGGTCCAGTCGTATCCGGATCACCCAGAGAGATTTGACTCCTGGTCCCAGGTGTTGTGTAGAGAGGCTCTGACTGGCCGCTGTTACTGGGAGGTAGAGAGGAAAGGACGTGTTGGTATAGCAGTGACATACAGAGGAATCACAAGGAGAGGAGAGGGTGGTGACAGCGGGCTTGGAGGGAACAACGAGTCCTGGAGGCTTGATTGTTATGATGATCATTACTCTGCCTGGTACAACGGTAGACGGACAGACATACGTCTCCGCCCCGCTGGCTCTACCAGAGTAGGAGTGTATCTGGACCGGCCTGCTGGCACTCTGTCCTTCTACAGAGTGTCCCCAGGTGGAGGAGGGTCCTCAGACACACTGACACACATCCACACCTTCAGGACCTCCTTCACCCAGGAGGACCTCCTCCCTGGGTTTAGGGTATGGGGGGCCTCAGCGTCTCTGTGTGAGTTATAGTCTCTCTCTCTCTCTCTCTCTCTCTCTCTCTCTCTCTCTCCTCTCTCTCTCTCTCTCTCCTCTCTCTCTCTCTCTCTCTCTCTCTCTCTCTCTCTCTCATCTCTCTCTCATCTCTCCTCTCTCTCTCTCCTCTCTCTCTGTGTCCCGTTCGGGCCGGGGCCCCGTTTAGGTTTACGTTATGTTTGCGTCAGCGTCAGTTATAGTATGTATAGTTATAGTCTGGGACGGGCGCACACACACACACACACACACACACACAACACACACACACACACACACACACACACACACACTGCTTTTGCGTCAGTGTCCTCTAGGGCAGTTATAGTCTCTCGCTCTCTCTCTTTTACTCTCTGTCTCTCTTTTTTTTTTTTCTCTTCTTTCTCCCTCGGTCTCTTTCTCTCGCATCTTTCCCTCCCCCCGTCTCCCCCCTCCCCCCCCGTCTCCCTCTCCCCCTCCCCCCGTCTCCC
>NW_028176988.1:0-5228 GCF_964030765.1 Micromesistius poutassou
TTCAGAGTCGGGAAAATGTTATTGTCTTGTCGTAACGGAACATCTTCTTTGACGTGGCTCGACATACAAACAGGACAATGTGCTGATGAGCAGTCATACGACATAGATTTCTGCGAGCGCACACAGTGCGTATAGATCTTAAAACAAGTATAATGATTACAAGGTAAAGGCTGTGGATACGTGTCAGGTGACAGTGCATTAGGGTTCACTTGTCCATTGGTTATTGTTTATTTAAGCTGTTTATGGCAATGGGTATGAATGAGTTTTTGTGTTGTGTTTGTATGTCGTGTTTGTGTATTTTGTGTATTTCCTGGGCTCGCTCAACACACATCCACTGCACTGAGAGACCCCGCTCTGGTCGGGTCATGGCGATGTCGCTGCTCTCCTGATGCAGGACCGGGGCTTCAGCGGGGAGGACCTTACCTTGAGGATGATGGGGGAGCCGGGCTTCTGCTCCAGGACCCCGGTGGAGCTGAGGGGCTCGAAGTAGGGGTTGGGGTAGTAGAGGAAGCTGGTGCTGTTGAACACCAGCAGCGCCTGCACGTTGTTGAACACGAAGCCAAACTCGTCGGCGTGCTTCACCGTGTCGGGGCCCAGCGGGTAGTCCCCCATCAGGGAGGGGGCCAGGCAGCTCATGCAGGTGCTGTTGACCACCTTACACACCTGGAAGGGGCGTGGCGGAGAGGACAAGTGGTCAGTCTTGCACACGATTGTATCTGTTTTTAGTGTATGTTTTTGTGTGTGTGTGTGTGTGTGTGTGTGTGTGTGTGTGTGTGTGTATGTGTGCGTTTCATAAACAAGTATTTCTTTAAGAACCGTTCTTGATGGAAAAACATTTAATTTAATAGAGCATGATCCTGGGAAGACACAGGCAGCAAATTCTTGCACGGAAAGTTGCACATTGTGAGCAGTAAGGACAAAGGAAACAAAGGTGGGGGGGAGTGGAGATTTAAGGATTGACCACAGTCGAAGTCAGCCATGGCGGAAGAGGCCAAGTTAGTTTGCAATATACTATCAGGAAAGTGGACTCTAGAGAGGAAAGAGGAATCTACACATGGAAGAAGTCAGGAGCTTGGCCATGTGAATGCTAACTAACTTAGCACCTCTCCATTAGAGAGAGGAAGGGAGCTATCTCTACGTGTCAGGAAAAGTTAAACAAATGCATCTTAAATTGATAATGCGACAACAATGTAAATGAGGTTATATCATAACCATATCATAATCCGTGTGTGTGTGTGTGTATGTTTGTATGTATGTGTAAGTGTTTGTGTGTACGTATACGCGTGTGTGTCTGTGTGCGAGTGTGTGTGCGTGTGTTTGCATTGGAATATAGAGAATGATGTATGTGTTCAGAAACAACAATAACAACCACTCAAATGAAACAGAGAAAGATACAAATCCCAAAGACACAAATCAGGAAGCAGTCAACCACATCCAGGATCTCACACAATGTACACTTTTGTGTTCATTACTTCTACGCCAAGACAAGCATGTTGCGTTATTTAGTGTGCAACACCGATGCAGAGGACATCGTGTTAATGATGTTAGGGGCTAAGGTGCTAAGGCTGTGAACAGCATGCATAGCATCTCTTAATAAATCCATTTTACAATGGTAACTACTTGCATGGTTAATACCAAAACTGATTACATTTAAAACCCTGTGGTATTATGGATATTGGGTGGGTGCATTTTGTTATTCAGGCTGCTCTTCATAGCCTAGTATTTATGTTCTGAGATAGCTGAGTTCTAATGACTGGTTGTCAAAGAGAAGCCAGTACGCAGCCGTGCACGAATATCCTCCCTGATCCTTCCCATTGCATGTGTGTATGTGTGTGTCTTTGTGTGTGTGTGCATGTGGGGTGGGGGTGGGGGTGGGGGTGGGGGGGGGGGGGGGTGTTTGTGTGCATGCATAGGGTGTGTTTGTGCACGCACGGGTTGTGTGTGTGCATGTTTGTGTGTCTGTGTGCGCATGAGGTGTGTTTGTGTGTGTGGGGGGGCTGTGTATAGGAGGAGAATGAAAACTGATATTTACATTTCTTGGTATTCTGCTTTCTCTTTTTCCAAAGCTCCTTCCCTTCAACTAGCAGCTCAGAGCTTGCTCTCTCTCTCTCTCTCTCTGTCTCTCTCTCTCTCAGAGAGAGGTAAATCTTCATCAGAGGTAAATATCATCAAAGCCTCCAAAACACCAGCTCCGCTCCCCCCCCCCCCCCCCCCCCCCCCCCCCCCCCCACTTCTCCATCTCCATCTCCATGGTGATGGCTGGGAAGGATCGATGTGGAGGAGACACCCGCCTCTCTCTGAACACCTGGCCGCCACGGAAGCCCGGAGATTAGTGCGGGAGCAGACTCCGGCGGCCAGACGGGTGAGAGGTGTGCGCACGTGATCACCGGCCACAGCGGGGGGGGGGGGGCAGCTCTTTGTCAGACTCCACTTTGAGCAAAACTGCAGCGTGCTTCAATTGGTCTGCGTGTGTCTGTGTCTGTGTGTGTGTGTGTGTGTGTGTGTGTGTGTGTGTGTGTGTGTGTGTGTGTGCGTGCATGTGTGCAAATTGCGTTACTTTCTCTTGTAGGCCTACAGTTTGCATTTGTCAATCATTCAGAGCATATTGAATTCAGACCTCATCCCGGTCTAAATTATGGAGTTTGTGAAGTTCCAGAGCTTGGCCCTGGCTCTGTGTGGCTGAGGGTTGGTCTGTGGCTGTGGCCGGGTTCAGTGAGCAGTCAAGGCTTCTGCAGAACAGGGGCTTCCTCCATGACGGGAGAAGAAGACTGACAAGCCAACTGTCCCAGCCCCTGTACATTAACAGCTTATTGGTGAGCCTGCCTGTGTGTGTGTGTGTGTGTGTGTGTGTGTGTGTGTGTGTGTGTGTGTGTGGGTGTGTGTGGGTGTGTGTATGTGTAGTTACACAGCCCCGGGCTTCTTCAGCGTTTCGTCATATTGTCCTTTAAGAATTACAACTTTGCATGCTAGCCACGCATCAAGGGAGGTGAACACGAGTTTTTTGAAAATTGATGTTACAAGATAGAGCTGCGCACGTTTTTTTTTCTTTCTTTCTATAATTGGCTTCTATTGAATACAATTTTCACCGAATAGGAGATCAAAGTTAATTAAAATAACTCCATGAAGTTTAGATTGAGCTGGCCAAAAAAAACACATTGGAGTGCTAATGAAAAATATAATAAAAAAAAAAGACTACAAAAATTAAATAAAACACAGATGTGTGTATAGATGTACAGATATACTGAAGGAAACGATCAGCGTGACTGACGCATTTTACGTGTCCCATGAGGCGACAAAGAGCAGCCGTGCCTTTAAAAGTTGCTGTCTGGCGAAACAGCAAATATGTTGCTTAGCTGCGGTGTCGTGGACCTCAAAACAAATCACATTGTCAGCCATTAGCTTCAGTCAGCGACTACAGATTGTTTCCCCTTTGGGTCGTTTCACCATCAAGAAAGAGATGACAGAATTTATGTTCCTGTGATAAACATTGATTGAATAATTCACATGCATAATCCTTTATTAATGAATATTGACTCCAGCAATGATGTGAACATATGGTCATACGTGGTTGTCATGGTGATATGTAATAAGCTTGCCACATGTAAACGACGACGCATGCCGCAGCCCCGACTACCAGACACTCCTATCTATCTGATACTGTGTGTGAGTGTGCACGTATTTTGTACTCTTCTCTTGAACACAAACAATGTTAGAGCTGTTCACGTTCCAGGGCCTGTCAATCGCATCCCAGTGATGCATCTGCACTATATGGCTCCACTTCAATATTTATACTTAGCTATACTCTCTAAAGACACAGCTTTCCGTTGCTCTTGTTCTGCCTCGCAGCAGCAGCAGCAGCAGAATGCTGCAGAAGCAGGACCCACTCAAGGCGTTGGACTGTGCAGAAGCCAAAACAAGCGTGTCGTACCGCCCTGGGCTTTGGTCCCAGATAATCCCGTGCAGAAGAGGGGACTTCAGTGCGCTGGCCTGTGGTCTGACGCAACACACAACAATGTGTCCCCCCTGGGAGTGCGGCTGGGAATCAGATCGCACAAGGGCCGTGTGTTGATAGAGTGACCGCTGGCTATAGCGGAGATAGAGGAAATAATGGAACGGTGGCCTCTCCTGCCTCCTCCCTCTGTTCAGAAAGAACTGGGGGGGGGCGGGGGGGGTGGGCAGGCTGGGGCAGCAACACGCCAGGAACTTACTGGTGAAATTCATTCCTTAGATATGTCTCTTTCATGGCCAATTCTGGCCATGAAAGAGACATATCTAGAGACAAGGAGAGACAAGGAGAGAGAGAGAGAGAGAGAGAGAGAGAGAGAGAGAGAGAGAGAGAGAGAGAGAGAAATAGAGTGAGAGCGAGTGAAGGAGAGCGGGAGTGAGCTAGAGAGTGAGTAACAGTGCGATAGCGCTAGCTCTTCGGACAGTGGGACAGACGGGTCGGGCGGCGCGTGGGCGATCTCCTCGAGGTTACCCAGACGAAGGTCACTGAGGGGCTAACGTACAGCTAGCTAGCCGATGTCCACAGCTTCTGCTCTGACTCACTGCTACGCCGCGTTCCAGCCGTCTCCCTGCAGGCCTGCTGGTCACGCCAACTGCTACGGAGAATCAGCCACTTGGCTCGGACGCCGCGGTTTGGGGACGCGCGCGGAGCAGAATGTAAATGACTGCGTAATGGACCCCCCCCCCCCCTCGAAATGAGACTGCCGGCAATTTTTGCACGGCTTCCCTAAGTGCTACTCCGAGTTGCAGGGGGCCGCATGTACGTTTGCCCGGAGATGATGAGTCGATACAGAGGGTGATGGAGCAGTACACACGGAGAAGGGGCGTGTGAGTGATGTGATGCAGAGACAAGCGTTCCTCCGACAGAGTTCCTACACGCTCCACCAGCTGAGATATTTAAGTAGACGAGGCAACGAGATACCCCTAAAGAATAACAACGTGCGTTGTTCAGGATTCTTTCGAGGTGAGACAATGAGGGACGCTGGCCCGCTGTGCACTTGAGACACGCATACCGGCTGCGAGTTATGTCGGAGACTTTCATCCGCTAAGTAGACGGAAAATGAAAAAAAAACATGCATTGAAAAATGAAAACGAATATGGATGGACAAATAGATGCCTGCAGGGTCTGCAGTTCTCGGACTCTCTCTGATGCTCCGAGCCGAAACTTCAAAGCAACTGCACACACACACGCACGCACAGACACACACAGACACACACACACA
>NW_028176987.1:0-2500 GCF_964030765.1 Micromesistius poutassou
GCATGAGGGGACTCAACAGAGAGAGAGAGCGCGATAGAGAGACCACAAGAGGGTGCATGGGGAAATAAGAGAGAGAGGAAGCGCGACTCAGAGAGAGAGAGATATCGGCAGAGTGAGCCAGACAGATAGAGGGATCGGCTGGCTTCAAATGAGGGCCAGAGAGACGGGCAGAGAGCGAGAGAGAAAGAGTGAGAGAGCAAGAGAGACAAAGTGAGAGAGAGACAGACAGAGCGAGAGAGAGAGAGAGAGAGAGAGAGAGAGAGAGAGAGAGAGAGAGAGAGAGAGAGAGAGATGCTGCCCCAACCATTCATGTGGTTGGCCATGCTTATTCCATAAGACGCAACATATAACATGTAACGTACAACACAGATCAATTAGGCGTCGACTGATTCGCGGTCTCTGATTGGACATGAGGGGGCATCGCGGGCAAAGAAAGGCAGATCAGCGCCTCGCTTGTGAACGACAGGCCTCGCGTGAAGCCCGCTGTTCTGCTGGTCAAAAGTATCAACCCGTTGACATTCGGCACCGACAGCTTCCCACTCCTTACAGGGGGCCGCGTCGTCGCGTCGTGTCGCGTGGCGCCGCAGGAGGGGCCCGAGGAGCCGACGGAGGGGCCCCGCCACGGGACCGACGACGGGGGACTGCCGAGGTGTCGTTCTTTCTCCAAATGTCACATGGCACATCGTGCGTACATTGGAAAGCGCACGCGTGCGTGCGTGTGTGTGTGTGCGCGCGCCTCGGCCTCCCCCCCCGGCCGGGAGGGCCCGCAAACACACACAGCCGAGCGTGCGTGTTTAAACGGGTCAGAGAAAAAAAACAAAAAACAAACACGCTGGCGCTGACAGCAGCCGAGTAGCGAAAGGTCGCGGGCGGCGACTGCGCCCACATGCCGGCTGTTGGACCGGCCGCTCGTCGCTGCCGTCAAACTTCGTCAGGAACGCCTTCCCTCTCTCTCCTCGCGCTCCCGCGTTCCTTTGAGCAGGCAACACGGGATTCTAACTCCTCCAGCTCGCTCCCTCCCACCAGGCCTTCTTCTCTGCGCTTCGCAGTAAGTGGGTCACTTGAGTGAGCGGCGCGCTCTCAGAAGACGGAGCTCCTCTTCATCGCGTTACATCAGTAGCGACTGATGCTGCATCCTCTCATCCTCTCACCCTCACACAGCCATACCTATCCTACACCCTCTCACCCTCACACAGCCATACCTACCCTACACCCTCTCACCCTCACACAGCCATACCTACCCTACGCCCTCTCACCCTCACGCAGCCATACCTACCCTACGCCCTCTCACCCTCACGCAGCCATACCTACCCTACACCCTCTCACCCTCACGCAGCCATACCTACCCTACGCCCTCTCACCCTCACACAGCCATACCTACCTTACGCCCTCTCACCCTCACACAGCCATACCTACCCTACGCCCTCTCACCCTCACGCAGCCATACCTACCTTACACTAATCAATCAAATGCACACATCAAATACACACCATCAACTTAACCCATCAAACACACACCACCAGTTCGAAATCCAATCTTGCCTATACAACTACACCCTGTCCATTTCCTTTTCTTTGAATACAATTACAAATGTTTTCAGAAAAATCAAACAACAACAACAACAACAACAGAACTGCTTTCATTGCTTTCGAGTCAGCAGCTCAAGTCCCTGACTCGGGGCCCGATCGTCTCAGTAGGTGCATGAATCACCTTTCTATTCCCGTCGCCCTTGACGGCGTCTACATTAACACGGCCTTGGCATTACTGCCAACCAACTGATTATCGCCCTAATTGGCTCGCCACAATGAAAACATCCACTTTGGCTGGAAGGGCAATATTATGCAAATGTAATGGCCCCTCAAAGCACTTGTCTCTGTGGTCACGGCGGACGCTAATCTCCTCCTTGAGCACCAGCGGGAGCCGCCTGAGTGATGGAGGAGACCCGAGCAAGGTACAATTATTACGCAGTAAAAAAGAATGAATCTGTGACATTCAGCGGTACTCCAGGAGCCACTGTCCGAGAGCGCCGATGTTTAGCAGGGGACTATTATTTTGTCAGGGCTCATAATTACTCAGCTCTTCAGGGCCCTCGGATGGTTTTCACCGTGGTGTTACTGGACGCGCTCTTATTGTGAAGTAACCCTCCATTGACTCCGACTGACATTTTGGCGATATGCTAATCATTCCACCTTTGTGCGAGAACAAATCAGGAGAGGATTGTTTCGGAGGTGGGCGGGAGCGCTTTCTTTGACTAATGATGGGGGTCGTGACCTCTGGGGTTCTTCGTTGCCGCCGGTGAACGCTAAATGCAAGACACACACACATACACAGGAGAACACACACACACACACACACACACACACACACACACACAAACACACACACAAACTCACAGGCGAACCAATACATACACACACATACACACAAACACACACACACACACACACACACACACACACACACACACACACACACACAGGCAAACACATGTCCACAAATA
>NW_028176987.1:10000-12500 GCF_964030765.1 Micromesistius poutassou
ACAAGTTGCTATTCTGGGCTCCAGCGGCTGGCAGGATAGAGCCACCCTACTGGGCGCCACCCACACAGTTCCTTCTCCCTCTCTCTCTCAGCTCCTTCTTATCCCTCCACCATCAACCTTCCATTGGGTCTCTCCACCCCTCCCTCTCTCCACCCACCCTCTCACTCTCTCTGCCTCCCTTCATCCCTTCCTCCAACCACCCATTCATCTCCCTCCCTCGTTCCATCTCTCTCTCCACCACCCACCCCCCCCCCCCGCCTCTATCTCCACCCACTCTCTCTTCCAACCCCCCTGACTCCCCCCCCCTCCCTCCCCTCCCTCGTTCTCTCCCTCCCCCCCCCCCCCTCCCTCCTCCTCACCCTGACTTGAGGCTGTGCAGGGCCTCGTCCACGTTCTTCTGATGGAAGCTGGTCATGTAGCTGTGCATGTCCCGGTAGTTGTTCCGGATGTTGCGCTCCGTGCTGCCGTTGGGCACCGTGCCAAACCGGAAGGGCGGAGAGAAGTCGTTCGGCTTCTGAAACTGTGTTGGGTGTGTGTGTGCGTGCGTGTGTGTGTGTGTGTGTGTGTGTGTGTGTGTGTGTGTTTGTGAGTGAGTGTGTGAGTGTGTGTGTGTGTGCACGCATGTGCGTGAGTGAGTGAGTGAGTGAGTGTGTGTGTGCGCGCATGTGTGCGAGTGAGTGAGTGAGTGAGTGAGTGAGTGAGTGAGTGAGTGAGTGAGTGAGTGAGTGAGTGAGTGAGTGTGTGTGCGTGCGCGCGCGTGCGTGTGTGCGTGCGTGTGTGCATGTGTGTTTGTGTGTGTGCATGCGTGTTAAGGGAGGGGAGAGCAAGTAAGAGTTGGGTGGGTGGGCCGGGGAGGGGAGGGGAGGGGAGGGGAGGGGAGGGGAGTGGGCAGCAGAGAAGAAATGGTAAGAGCAGAGCTAATGACAGGGTGAGAGGTGGTGAGCTGAGAGAGCCTCCTTGGTTCGGACCAAATGGCTTTTTAATGCTCCATTGAGCGAGCTGCGTGGCTCTGCGTCGGGGTTCCTCAAATATGAAGTAATTGCTCAGGCGGGCTTCCGCTAACTCAGGCAAGGACAAAAGGGCACGGAGGCTAAGAGGCGTGAACAGGTGCTCACCGGGAGCACAGATCAGCCACTGGTGACAGGGACACATTCCTGCTCTTGGCTTCACACACACACACACACACACACACACACACACACACACACACATTTCCCCCTGTAATGCATTGCTCATCCACACCTGTCTCTCCACCTACGGCGCCCATCCCCCAGACCCTCCACCCCACCCCAACACCACCACCACCCCTACCACCTAGCCACCACCACATACCACATCATAACTATGTGGCTGTTGAGAGTGTCCCTGTGATAAAGGGCTATACAAATGAAATGGAATTGGATTTAAATCCACCACCAACACCACCACCAGCACTACCACAAACATCACCACCAGCACAACCACCTCCACCACCACCTCCACCACTAACACAAACACCACCACCACCACCACTACCACAAACACCACCACCACCATCACCACCACCTCCACCACTACCACAAACACCACCACCACCACCACTACCACAAACACCACCACCAGCACAACCACCTCCACCACTAACACAAACACCACCACCACCACTACCACAAACACCACCACCGCCACCACTACCACAAACACCACCACCACCACCACCACCTCCACCACTAACACAAACACCACCACCACCACTACCACAAACACCACCACCATCACCATCACCACCACCTCCACCACTAACACAAACACCACCACCACCACAATCACCACCACCACTACCACAAACACCATCACCAACACTACCAGCACTACCACAAACACCACCACCAGCACAACCACCACCACCAGCACAACCACAAACACCATCACCAACACTACCACAAACACCACCACCACAAACACCACCACCACCACCATCACCACCACCTCCACCACTACCACAAACACCACCACCACCACCACCACCACCATCACCACCACCACCACCACTACCACAAACACCATCACCAACACTACCACAAACACCACCACCACAAACACCACCACCACCACCATCACCACCACCTCCACCACTACCACAAACACCACCACCACCATCACCACCACCACCACTACCACAAACACCACCACCACAAACACCACCACCACCACCACTACCACAAACACCACCACCAGCACTACCACAAACACCACCACCCCCACCATCACCATCAGTACCACCACCACCACCACCACCACCACCATCACCACCATCACCACCACCACAACCACCACCACCACCACTATCAGTACCACCACCACCACCACCACCACCATCAGTACCACCACTACCACCACCACCACCACCACCAACACCACCACGCCCCAGTTCATGCTGGGTCAAAGACCCCATCCATCCCACCTTCTTGTCGGACAGCCCTGACACCTGGTCCACGTACTCCTCCTGGATCATGAAGGC
>NW_028176986.1:0-16950 GCF_964030765.1 Micromesistius poutassou
TGTGTGTGTGTGTGTGTATATGTGTGTTAACAGTTTGTTGCCATAGTGACTCCCAATGGACCCTTTGCTCCCTCATTCGTCCAGCTGGCGCACCGAGCATGGCCCATGGACCACCTCCAGCAGACCCGCACGCACACTCCCCCCCCGCCTCCACCCCTCGCCTGCTCTCTCTCTCCTCCGCTCCCCTCTCCTCCACACCCGTCATGGGGGAGGCAGACTGGTGTGAGCTCCCAACCCGCAGCTCAGCGTCAAAAGGCCCGATGGCAGCGGACATCCTGTGTCCTCAAGACATACCTGTCTGTCTGCTGCGAAGCCCGCAGAGAACACACAAGGTATGTGTGTACAGCCGCGTGCTACGGAGAAATGTGGTCAGACGGGAACAGGAACAGGTCTTCTGCTACGAGGGTCAGTTCCGCACTCAAACATCACTTACGTACCCTCTGTACGTTTCGTTCAACACAGCATCTAAACACATTGAAGAACTTAGTAAGCAAGTACCTAGTACTACCTACTAAAAGTAAGTAGTATGTGCACATACTAATCAAGTACCTTCTAAGTAAGTAGCATGTGCAGTTATAGAATGACTGGTTGGCGGTCAATCAATGGTGATACAGTTTCTTACATCATTGAATATATCAGCTCAGCGGTATAGTAACATAATAGAGGGAGAGGGAAAGTGAGAGGAAAGCAAGACAGAGAGAGAGACACAGACAGACAGACAGACAGACAGACAGACAGAGAAAGCCTGGTTGGCGGTCAATCAATGGTGATACAGTTTCTTACATCATTGAATATATCAGCTCAGCGGTATAGTAACATAATAGAGGGAGAGGGAAAGTGAGAGGAAAGCAAGATAGAGAGAGAGACACAGACAGACAGACAGACAGACAGAGAGAGAGACACAGACAGACAGACAGACAGACAGACAGACAGACAGACAGACAGAGAAAGCGGGTGGGAGCAGTGAGGCTCATTTTGGCAGAGAACCAGAATGGGAGTGCAGGTTTCAGAGGCCGCCCTAAGCTCTGCCGAGGGGGTGACCAGGGCTGTATGGCTACGCGGGGATGTGGGTAAAGGCTACGCAGCTCCATCATGCATACATTACTTTTCGCACACACAACGATTGTGTCCGTCGTGTGTTTAGAACAGCATGGATACCACAAAAAACGAATTGAAAAAGGCTCTCTCTGTCTGTTCTTGGATGGTTCGTTCATTCAGACAGGATGTCCATCCATCTGTACGAACACGTATCTCTTCTCATGCAAGCCTCATTTTGGAAAATCCATGGAAAAGGTGGTGGTGGTGGTACGATCCAATAGGTCAAAACTAATTTAAAAAATGAAAGGCGAGACTAACAAAACTCTTGCAAATAAAAAAGGGAATTCAACTTAAAATGACATGAAATACTAATCCAGTGAACTAAAACATGTTGTTGTAAAAACAACAACATTGAAATGAAAAGTACATTTCAACTTACGTAGTCGTTACAACCAAAACAGGAACGCCAGTGAATCAGAACGTGCCCAAGGAGAAAAGAAGATGCCTTTTAGCTTCATTAGCAGGTGCCCTACTAACGGACAGCATGGTACTCCCAGTCGCCGGAGTGCCATGGAAAGCTAATAAGCTAAGGGAGAGAGAGAGAGGGAGGGAGAGAGGGAGAGAGGGAGGGAGAGAGGGCGAGAGGGAGAGTGGGAGAGCCAGCCTAGAATCCATCTCCATTCCATTAAAGCAGCCCAGACCCTCGGATCGACCTCTGCTCTGACCACCAGCATCCACGTCATTGAGAATGTTTAAATAGCGGAAGGTTACACTGGGGTATATCATGCTAATGAAGTCATTGGTCCAAAGTGCGTAGTGTCTCCGCAAGTGGCGGAGTCTGGGTAAACGTGTCACTTGTTGTTACCGCAGAGAGTGGCGAAGCAGTCGATGAACACGCGACATCTCAGTAACAATACCTTTGGGATCTTCATTCCAAAGGTATATATATATAGTTTCAAATGACGTACAATTACCAAATGGGCTGAAGATCCAGAGCCAGTAGCCTGCATGATATATTGGTTCATTCGCCCTCATATCCCGCAGTTTTGAGATTGAGAGACTAAAAAGGTTGGGATGCTTTCAATTAAGGCAAAAATGAATGTCATTATGAAGATAATCAATAAGGTCCCCCTTATTACTGCCATCATCCACTCCTCTCTCACCACTGGAACTGTCCCTACATCCCTCAAAACTGCTGCCATTACCCCAATCCTGAAAAAAACTGGTGCTGATCCCTCCGACTTCAACAACCTCCGTCCCATCTCCAACTTACCCTTCATCTCCAAAATCCTAGAAAAAACAGTCGCCGCTCAACTCCATTCCCACCTATCCCACAATAACCTGTATGAACAGTCCGGTTTCCGCCCACTCCATAGCACCGAAACAGCACTCACCAAAATCACCAATGACCTTCTTATGGCATCTGATTCTGGACTCCTCACCATCCTCATCCTCCTTGACCTGAGTGCAGCCTTCGATACCATCTGTCACACCACCCTCCTCAATAGGCTACCTTCCATCGGCATCACCCACACTCCCCTAGACTGGTTCACTTCCTACTTCTCTGGCCGCACTCAGTTCATTCAACTTAAGTCCCTTCGATCCATCCCCTCCTCTGTCACCTCAGGCGTGCCCCAGGGTTCTGTCCTGGGGCCCCTCCTCTTCATCATCTACCTTCTCCCGCTCGGCAATATCTTCCGCAAATTCAACATTCAATTCCACTGCTATGCTGACGACACCCAGCTCTACCTCACCACTAAACCTTCGTCCTCTCTTCCACCCACCTCCCTCACTGATTGCATCTCTGAAATAAAAACCTGGTTCACACTAAACTTCCTAAAATGAAACAGCAACAAAACAGAGGTTCTCCTCATTGGCACAAAATCCACCCTATCCAAAACCGGCAGCTTTTCCCTCACCATTGACAACTCCTCCGTTTCACCCTCCCCCCAGGTTAAGAGTCTGGGTGTCATCCTTGACAGCACACTATCCTTTCAATCCCACATCAATAACATCACCCGGTCTGCCTACTTCCACCTACGAACCATCAACCGCCTCCGCCCCTCCCTTACCCCCCACACTGCCGCCATCCTAGTCCACAGTCTTGTCACTTCCCGTCTGGACTACTGTAACTCTCTCCTCTTCGGCCTCCCCCTCAAATCGCTCCATAAACTTCAACTGGTACAGAACTCAGCTGCCCGCATCATTACACGATCCCCCTCCATCCACCACATCACTCCTGTCCTCCAACAACTCCACTGGCTCCCGGTTCAGTTCCGTATTCAGTTCAAAGTCCTCCTGGTAGCATTCAAGGCCATCCACAACCTCGCCCCCCCTTATCTGTCTGATCTCCTCCATGTCCCCACTCCCTCCCGCTCCCTCAGATCCTCTTCCTCCATACACCTGTCTGTCCCCTCCGCCCGTCTCACTACCATGGGGAGCAGAGCATTCAGCCGCTCTGCTCCTCGTCTGTGGAATTCACTACCACCCCAACTCAGGAACATTGATTCATTCCCCAAGTTCAAGTCACAACTCAAAACACATCTGTTTCAAACTGCTTATTCCACCTGACGCCAACTGCTCTGTCCAACCAATTTTAAGTGTTCCTTTTTTATTGTATATTTTATTGCTTTTGTGTACTCTTGTACGGTGTCCTTGAGTGCCAAGAAAGGCGCCTTCTAAATAAAATGTATTATTATTATTAAGATTGCATTTGTCTTCGTAGTCGAGAGAAAGGCCATTGCTCTCTCTATCTCTCTCTCTCTCTCTCTCTCTCTCTCTCATTGTAATTGCGTGTGCCCTACAGTCACTAGATGGCGCTGGTTACTTTGAGTGACATTTAATTTCCACGCTAATCGCTAGAGTCAACTAAATTGTTAAGAAGGAAAGACACGAATAAACCCACCCAAAGAAATCAAACCTCTGGATAGATAGATAGATTGATATATAGATAGAGATAGAGACCCTTTGATAAATACAATAGCCTACACATAAATGATACTTTTCCACTGATAATATTAAAATTAACTGTACGATGAGATGAATAAACGGGGCTGTCAGACGTCCAGTGAACCGCCCCCTGCAGTGCACCCTGGGGACCGCTCCTGTTGGCTTTACAAGCGGTCTGAATGGAGACTAGACCCTGACAAGCGGCCGCCTTTGTAACTCTGCAAGCCCCAGATCCGTATCGCCGAAACGGGACCCCCTTTCAGTTCCGATAGACCTCACAGCGAAATAAATGTCAATTAGTTTCTAAGTACACTGTCCACACAGAAAAAAGGGGCTCGTTTTCAGTGTGTAGGCTACGACCGTGCCGGCCGTCGTCATCACCTGAATACTAAATATGCCTTGTCCAAAGGCTATATACCAACTATCGGGAAGACGTTTCCAGTCGCTACAGGATCTATATATCCTGTATATAGACTCAAACTACAGAAAGGGTCGGGTGTGTTTACATGGGCCATGGAGGGAGACACTCAGCTCCTATTTGCTATTCCAACACGTCATTTTAATATATTTTACAAGTGAATAAGTGAATACGAGTGAATAACGCGGTTCTCATTAATTAACACGTCGCCGACGATCCGCTCCACGCGCAGGCTGACAGAGCCTCATTAGGCTGATAAGTGAAATAAAACAGAGGTTTTATATCATCATCATCATCATCATCATCATCATCATCACCACCACGGCCAACCTTCAAGCCGCTCGTCCCGCCTTCTTCTCCCGTTAACCGTGAACTCGCCGGTTCAATAATTCATTGATTGGCTGCGAGGGTAAATGGAGATAAACTTCAAACCCGACGCGAGGAAAGTGAAGTGAAAAACTAAAGTGACAGCACAGCGTTAGCTCCGGGCGCTAGCCACAATAGCCTGACACGCGCACGCGCACACACACACACACACACACACACACACGCACACACACGCACACACACACACGCACACACACACGCACGCACTCGCGCAAGAAGCCCGAGCCCCGGCGCGAGGACGTAAACGTGGAGCAGCGAGAGGATGTGGGTATGCTGACATCTGCAAACCGCCGCAGATTACAGACGCTGCTGCAGACGGGCCAGGCAGCCGCCAGCTGAGCCCCGCAGTCGTACCGACAACCCTGCGAGGAATGTAGCTAGAGGTAAGACGCGGTGAATATCTTATAGCCACGCTAGATCCATTTTCCGGGGGTGAAAGTTTTTGAAATGTTGTGAAATGACTGTGGATGCCATTCATTCCATTGCGATGTGGTTACCTGTCAAACGGGTCACTGCTGTGCTGTTGATTTTCTGTTTCATAAAACTTTACTTTTTGTTGGTGCTAAGAAATGATCCCAGCTGATTTATTGACCCCCAGAGATAGATGCCTGGGGGGTTTTGATCTTAGCGTGACGGTAGGGGGTCGATATCCAGTCTTGGCAACCCCTTTTCTGTTTTTAAAGCCACATCGCAACACAATCTGTCAGAGTATACGGCCGTGTGATCTCTCGCCGACTTCCTGATGTCAGGCTTCTTTAAAGTTATGCTATTGTGTCGCTTTTTTTTTTTTTTTTTTTAAAGTAGTAGGGCCAGGTTACTACTGAGTGAGAGTAGAGTGTCAATCGTTTCGAATTCCTAGTTAGAGATTCGGCGTAATCAACTCATCTGGCCGTGCATAGTAATCGTATATGCCGAGCAGTTTGACAGCAGTGATCAGGAGCCATGTGCATGCGTTTAAGAAAGAGCACTTATCAAATAACTGCATCATCTAGTGTAACACCCTGGCCTAGATCTGCCGGGCATGTCCGCGTTTTGTTGTGTAATGACATTGTACTAACACAACTACCCACACTTAGCCACACTTTCCAACTTCCAAAGTAGTTTCTCATGCAGCAGTACAGAGTGTTTCTATCCAGTCTCAATCTCTTGCCAGTCTCAACCCTTGCCAAAGGGTTTGATTTGATCAACCTGTTTGACTGCAGTAGCAGTCAAACTACACACCTGTGACAAATTCCTTTCACCTTCCCTTTGTCTCCGCAGCTAAGTGCTGCTGATAGCGCTAGTGCAGTGACCCCGTTCTGTGAGTGAGCCACTTCTTTTTTCTATCCACGCCAGAGACGTCGCGTAGTAACCTGTACCCTGGCATGATCCACCACGGCCCCCGGGAGGGTCTTCCGCAGACAATCCCCAAATGTTCTGCTCTTGCAAAACAGATGCAAATCCGACCACTGTGCACTGTCTCTTAGTCAAAGCTTGTTTTGTAACTACGGGATGCCACTTTACCATCATTACTGCTCGACTGCCTCAACCGTATCCCCCTGGACTTTTCTTTCTTTTGCTGGTCTGCCACTTAACCTACCTCCTCTAAACACACACACCCCCCCTACCTACCTACCTACCTACCCCCCCCCCCCCCCCCTCCCTCCCCCGGTAAAATCCAGCTCGTTCCACGGCTAGCTCTCTGCTCCGGGCTATCAGATTCAGAGGCAAAAGAGAGGAAGGTGTGATTCACCAGCAATAAAGGGGGCTGTGTTTGTCTGTGGCCCAGGGAGAGACTGTCTCCATTTTGTAACCTCAGGACTCTGCCTGGTCCTTCGCTGGCCACGGACCAGCACCCCAATCAAAGGGCTGTGCTGATGGCTGATGGGGGGGGGGGGGGAGTGGAGTGAGAGACCTCTAATGGAGTGGAAGGCTCTGTTGCCTGCTTCAGCCACGGCCACGCCGGGCAGCACACTGCTGGCACTGAGCCTACACATGCGTATACTGTGTGTAGGGCCAACGCATGCGCACGTATAGAAAGGCACTTTGTGACCCTTTTTTTTAATTGTATGCTGTATGTTATTGTAGGCTTGTTTTATGGAAGGGTTCCCTTTCAACAGTTAATTAAATGTGTGTGTGTGTGTGTGTGTGTGTGTGCTCTGAATGCATGTAGTCTGTCAGATCTAAGCTCTCTCAATGGAAATGTAGGCCTACCTTTTACACCGTACACACACACACACACACACACACACACACACACACACACGCACATATGCGCACACATGCACACACACACACACACACACACACACACACACACACGCGCACATGCGCACACACACACACACACACACACACACACCAATATTGTCATTGGCTATACAAAATACCAGAGTACTTTAACTTCATCATCGTAATATTCATAGTGTAATCAAATCCTTCCACCTCCATCACAGACGAGGTGGAAGGGGAACATGAGGTGGAACATTAAGTTTGGGGAACATCATTTCTTTCCCCCTAAATCAATCAGTGTCTCTTCCCTCTACTGTCCACGCTCTCTGATGTGTGACTCTTTGTATGCAACAGCGTTTGTATGTATTTGTAATTACTCTCCGGTACTGATCCGGTACTGCAAAATGCGAGTTGGTATCTTTACTTGGTCAATAAAACACAATTATATGATGAGCCAACGGCCAAACTCAACACAGGGTTATTGATTTACATTAACAATACATTAACTTTTCTAATGGACCCTCATGGACCCTAATCCAATTTGATCACACCGCGACTCACGTCTTAAGGGAAAAAACACAACCATTTGAAATAAGCTTTGGAAACAAGTTCCCAAATGATACAAATACTTAGGCTTTGAAGAACTAAAATACAAATTGATGAGTGAAATGGAGAACTTAAAACTTCTTATTAACAAGAGGCAATGTTGTTTGTCCTGTCTTGTCTTGACACGTTGTTCCAGGATTGTGTACGAGAAGGCACAGCAGAGCTTGTGTCTTGTGAATTATTTCAGCACTAATGCTGAAATTAGCTTCATCATACCATCCGACCTGCGAGTGCACCTCTTCTGATTGTTGGAAAACCGAGCTGCAATGTGAATCCTCGAGGGGATCGCGTCTGGAAGAGGCTGCAACACAACACTCAAAGTGTCGCCCATCCTAAATAGTTTCGCTGCGCAGTGGAGACAAGTTCTCTCCAGCAGGGGTGGACCGAACTGTGCCTAATGAATGAAATAATTAAAAACTCAAACCTCGACGGACAGTAGGTGTTGCAATGCATCAGATCACATTAGCCCGTCCCCCGTCACAGCCACACGCTCGCTTGTAATTTCATCAGCGCATTACTGTACCGCCAGCTATAATCGAGCCTCATCTGGCACTCTGGCTCTGTCTATATAATGAGCGTCTTAATGTGGCTGTGAGCCCTGCATGCAGAGCTGTTTATGATGTCGACGTTGATCACCAGCCGTCCGGTGTGTGATGGCTGTAATGAGCCTCATTTATATTCCGACACACTGTTTCCATGCCAAACATTATTGTCCATAAAATGTGACTTTATATATATATATATATATATATATATATATATATATATGTGTATAAGCGTTAAATCACAGTATTGATAATAACAATTCTTTTTCTAATATTATTGAGCTATAAAGTTGATTGAGCCGTCTTTTGCTGTGCCCACACTATGGGGGCTGTAGTAGCAGGGTTTAAGTTTAAGTTTAAGTTTATTGATATTTAAAGTGCAGTGTCACCATAAGCATGGTCTCAAACCACCGTACGTAGAAATGCCCTACGACGTCATGAGCGACCACATGAGTGTGTAATAAAAAAAAAAGGGTGGTCTAGGGTGGGGAGGGTGTCTGACTCCCAGGTGAAGGACTCTTGGTTTGAACCCCCTGTGACAGAAGCCTACCTGTAGGCATGCCTGAGCATTAATGAAATGTATCAGGATTCACTTTGGTTAAGTGTCTTTATGTTACTTGCCTGGCGTGGTTTAAATATTAATATTGAACTAAATGCTCTCCGGAGCGTTGCCCTAATCTGATGTAACCGCGGCATGAATGTAACGAGGATCTCCGCGTCGGTGTCGCCCTCTGTGTCTCCCCTTACCCCCCGCAGAGTCCGCTCGAGTGACCGGCATGGTGCCCTGACCGCCGCCGCCGCCGCCGACCCCGGGTCGCCATGAGGGGCCGCTGCTCGCGGAAACTGGGCCTGCTGCCCAAGGCCTTCTTCCTAGTCTGGCTCCTGTGGCTGGCCTACCTCATCATGGCGCGTTCCTCCTCCTCCTCCTCCTCCTCCTCCTCCTCCTCCGACTCCGACTCCGACTCCGACTCCCTGTTGCTGCCCCGCGACGGCGGCGGCGGCGGCGCGGACCACAACAGGCGGGCGGCGCGGCAGCTGGAGGACCCGGCGGCGGCCGAGCGCGAGCTGGCGCGGCCGGTGTACGGCAAGCTGCAGGCGGACGCCGGCGCGCCGGGGGAGTGGGGCGTGGCCACGCGCCTCACCCTCAGCGCCGAGGAGAAGAAGCTGGAGCAGGACAGCGTGGAGCGCTACGCCATCAACATCTACACCAGCGACAAGATCTCCCTCCACCGCCACATCCGGGACAGCCGCATGGCCGAGTGAGTTCAGAGCCCGCACACGTGGCGCGGCGGCGCGGTGGGGCCGGGGTGGGGTGGGGGTGGGGCGGGGCAGGGGCGGGGGGTGGGGCGGGGCGGAGGTGGGGGCGGGGCAGGGCGTTCTCCAGTGGCTGGGGTGGGGCGGACTCCTCCCAGAGAGAAGAGAGGTTCTGGGTGTGTGAACCGCCAATGATGGCAGTCCCCTGTAGGAGGGGGGGGGGGGGGGGGGCGGCGGCATGCGGCATAAGGAGGTGGAGCGGGTTGGCTGGTAACCGGAAGGTCGCTGGTTCGATCCCCGGCTCCTCCTCCTAGCGGCGTGTGGAGGTGTCCCTGAGCGAGACGACTGCTCCTGACCCGCTGATTGCAGCCTTGCGTGGTCGACACCGCCGTGTGAATGTGTGCATGAATGGGTGAATCTTGGGCAATATTGTAAAGCGCTTTGGGTAAAAGCGCTTTACAAGTCTCAATTGAAATGCAGTCCATTTACCATGAGCAGCGATGAGCAAGATGCCTAACCACATAACTGCTCTTTATTGGTCACTTGGGATGAAGGCTACTGCTAAATAAGATAAGATAAGAATTACTTTATTGTCCACCTTGGTTGGAAATTTGTCTTCGGCTTCCGATTGAACACACGTTACACACATAACATGTTGACAATGGAACATACAAACCACATACCACAACAAGATAGAATAGTGCAAATGACAATTAGCAGCAAATAAGTTAAATAAAATAGTGTAAAAGCTGTAACAAGTGGTAAAATCAGACTGTGTCCAATCGCTGAATGGCAAGAGGGAATGAAAGATTTCTTAAAAAGGTCGCGGCTCTGCTCTAGGGACCGTGAGTCTCCGTCTGGACGGGGGAGGCTGTAGGCTGAATGCAGTGGGTGTGAGGGCTCTGTGGTTATTGCATTAGCCTTCCTGAGTCCTCCTCAGATATCAAATATTGTTGGGAGTGGATTTTGTGACTTGCCGATCACCTTCCCTGCTATTTTCATTGTTATTTTGGCGTTTTTGTTGGGTTATTTTGGGTTCTTTTTTTTGTTTGTTTATATTTAAAGCGCTGAGGTTCCCGTACCAGGCAGTTCTATTAACAGTAAGGATGCTTTCGACCAGGCTTCTGTCGGTCATCTTGAGTCTGTACTGGCTGACAATCAAAACTCCTCAACTTCCTGAAAACAACTTCCTGAAAAAAGAGCCCAACCCAAACGTCTTTGGTTTGGCTCTTCTAAAAATGCTGCTTGTGTTCTCATTAACATTCAGGTTATGGTCAATAACTGTGCCTAAATATTTAAATTGTTTTACCTGTTCACCTGGCACGTTGTTAAGGATGACAGGGAGGGTGTTGCTGTCCCCAAGTTGTTTAGTTTTGACCACATTGGTTTCTAACCTACTTGCTGGACAGCGGTCCTGAAGCCTGGCTGAGGGTAGGGCCTCCTCATGTGTGCCTTCATCCTCCTGGAGGCTAAACGGTCTGGGTGTGAAACGGGTCAGAATACAAAGTAAGACTGAAACGTAAACACCGTTCGCCGCCTGTCTGCCACCTCTTCAAAAACACACAGATAAGAACCAAAACACACTCTGCCTTCGGTCTTTCTAAGTGATGTGTCAAAAAACACACTTTCTCCTCAGGTGAAGTCAAGCGTTCGCAAAAAAGTCCGCTCTCGAATTATTCGCTGGGCTTGGACCTGGAGTGACAGTGGCATCAGAGGGCTGGTTATCTGGGCCGCGGGGCGTGAGCGGGCTCTTCTTCCCCCGCTCCGACGAGGTTTCTTTGAGATCTGAGCCTGTTGGCGGCTTGTCAGCCCTGCTCTGTGATGTTTGCCGTCCCGACGCCCAGTATGATAATGTCTTTTATCACCACTTACCCCTTCCACCAGCAGCAAACAAACAGACCCCCCCACCCCCCCCCCCCCCCCCGCCCCCTCTGAGCCCGGCGTGATGAAAGCCAGACCCGCTGCCGTTTGTCACCGTCGTGAGAACCGTCTTCTAGAATGAAGAGGATGCAGTTTTTTTTTTGTTGTTGTTTTTTCCTTTGCCATGGAGAGCCTCTGTGGAGGCGGGCCAAGGCGAGCTGCTCCTAGTGTTTACCCAGAGCGTGGCCTAGTGCGGTCTAGAGCTACAGCACACTAACTGTCACGGCCGTGGCCTGATGCACCAACAACAGCCTCCTGTCTGTGCCACGCCGCCGCGCCAAGTTGGATTAGTTGCAAAAGAGAAAGCAAGGGATGACCCAACCTTTTTCTTTTCATTTATATATATATTTTTTGTTGCAGTTTTAAAACTTTAAAACTTGCACTGTGGTATAATTAAACTCTTATAGCAGAGTCGTGAGAACGCCGGCCAATCCTCTACTTGGCAAAGTAGCGGGTGGAGATTTAGATTTCGGAAGTCGTGCTCATCTTATGTTTACACCTAACGTGTATTTAAGGTGACTGTACTTGTACTTCATGCTGAAATCTAGACCACCTGTGTAAACAGCACACGTATAAATGCAATGCAACTAGTGTATCCAGACACCCAGTTGTATTTAATCTGACTGATAAAATGCTTTCATTTTCTCCTCTTTTTCTTTCTTTCTTTCTTTCTTTCTTTCTTTCTTTCTTTCTTTCTTCTCTACTACTGGCCTTGGAAAACTACCTGGAATGTTGCACAGCTGTTGGTGGGTCTGAAAAAAATAAAAAAAATCGGACCATCCAAGACGCATTTTCTGACAAGAGCCGGCCTGCCCACTCTCAGGCCAGAGAAACCATTACCTTCCCTGTTCAAACGTTGTTGTTGTTGTTGTTGCTGCTGCTGCTGCTGCTTACTTTCCAACAGTTGCAACAAGCTGTGATTTGAATCGTTCAAAGCGAAGGATCGGTGGCTCTGCACTAGAGCGTCACGCCTGCGTCTGTTTTGTCAGCGACAGACACGGTTTCAGGTCCTGTGAATTCTGCAGACACAATGTTATGTCTGGTCTGGTCCGGGCTTCTCTTTGACACATCCGCCATTTGCCTTGTCAAGGAAAGAGTAGCTTTCGCTTTTTGCTCATTTATCCCCCCTCCCTGTTTGTCCCTTGGCTCAGACTCTCTATTTGCATTTCCCGGCGTTCCTGCGCTCTCTCTCCCCTCTCCAAGAGCACTGCATCACCCCCCCCCCCCCCCCCCCCCTCCATCCTCCCTGAGCTCCATATTCCTCTGTCCTCAATGTCCCTGCTTCTCCCCGACTGTAACCAAACCAAACCCACCGTCCACAACCTTTTCACATGCAAGCTCCCAAGACGTTTATTTGTCGCTCACTTTCGTTCCGGAACAATTGAAAGAGATCTCCGCTACGGCTGTCAGCTCCAACGTGATTCGTCGCGTCGGGTCTCAAGCGCTTCCTTCCTCTCATTGCTCCCCGAGCCGTCAGCCGATGAGACCCCCTCACCCCCGCCGGGTCCCACCGGGTGCACCCCTGTTGTCCGGGTTGCCACGGACACTAGTAATACCCCCCCCCCCTCTCCTCCTAACTGTGTCTCTCTCTCGGCCCCCCCCCCCCCCCTCTATCTCTCTCTCGCCCACGCAGTTGCCGTGCCAAGAAGTACGACTACCGCTCGCTGCCCACCACGTCGGTGGTCATCGCCTTCTACAACGAGGCGTGGTCCACGCTGCTCAGGACGGTGCACAGCGTGCTGGAGACCTCCCCCGCCGTCCTGCTCCGGGAGGTCATCCTGGTGGACGACTACAGCGACAGGGGTAGGCCTACGGCCCGGCTGACGTGCACGCGCACACACGCACGCACGCACACACGCACACGCACACATGCACAAACACGCACACGCACGCGCGCACGCACACATGCACAAACACGCACGTGCACACACACACGCACACACACACATGCACACACATGCACACACACGCGCACACACACACACACACACACGTAAACATGCACACACATGCACACATGCACATGAACATGACCTGAAGAGGTACTGGTTTGTGGTTGGTTTGTGGAGTGTGTGTGTGTGTGAATCTCTTTGTTTGGGAATGGATGTTTGCAGAGTCAGTGGTGACCGGGAGTGAAGTGTGTGTCTGTGTGCACGGATCAGAAGCCAGCCTGCTGGAGTGATGGATGGGTGTGTGTGTGTGTGTGAGAGAGACAAAAGCCTCCTCCGTGTTGAACACTTAAGGGCCACGTGTCAGGCTGATCAGGCTCCACCAGTGAGGGCGGCCTACTTCACGTATTACACGCCACTTTGAACAGACAGACTGGAAGAAGGCCGAGGCAAGGCCGTGGCTAGGATGTACTTAAGGGTGAGGTGATTCATATAATCAGCGTTTTGACACACTGTGTAACTGTGTCTGTGCCTCGGCTATGTTGGCTAGTTCTAGCTGATCACTGCTGGTTCGTCCTCTTGACGTCCAGGCTCTGTACGAACCCTCGCCAGGTGTATGATGGCAGTTAAAATAAGTGGCGCTGTCAAACGTTTAAAATATTTAATCGCGATTAATCGCATTAATGTCATAGTTAACTCGTGATTAATCGCAATTAATCGCACATTTTTATCTATTCTAAATGTCCCTTGATTTATTTTTGTCCCATTATTTTTTCTCATTTGAACATGGAGAAGCGGATTGGCTTGCTTTGTGCAAATGTTTTTTTTATTGAAAACAACACTGCCATATACCGTAGTGTTCAATTTCACACTTACATTCTCACGTGGAGCAGTCATTCACACTTGGAGCAAATCATCTCTTAGACAATGTAACACTGTCCATCAATAAAAGGGTCAAAAAAATGAAATAATAATCTTCATGTTAATCTCGCGATAAAAAAATGCAGCACTAAAAATAATATCTCAGACTCTCTCCCTCCAAAAAAAACACGAAAACATGTTTTCAATAGTCGGGGGGTACAGTTCTTCTGTTCATGTCTCTTTCAACAGGCAGCTTTGATTAGTGTTCGGCGGCTGTGGATGAAGTTTGGTCGAAGGTACCCTGCCGTCTCTTTTGCATGGAACACGTGCGTTTGAACCCAGTGATTTCTCACTGTGCTTGTGTGTTGCATCTTTATGAATCCACGCACACACACAAAGACACGAGCTAATGACGGAATTATTAACACCGCTACTGATTCGTGATCCCGTGGTTGTAGCGTCCAAATGTGGATCCAAGGGGCGTGGAGAGCGAGTCTGTGCCAGTGAGTCGGTAATGTCTTGTCTTAGACATTACAGATTGAGCTCATTGTGCGCTGACCTCCCTTGACATCATTTCCTGTCCTCTCACCAAGTGGAATGTTGGACACATCTTTTTCCCCAACTGTTTGGCCTATTTGAGAGAGAGAGAGAGAGAGAGAGAGAGAGAGACGAGAGAGAGAGAGAGAGAGAGAGAGACAGAATTTGTGATTGAATTGTATTGCATCTATCCCTCTTTGACCGAGCCAGACTGAGACCGACCCAGTTTCTGAACAAAGCACAAAACAATGCTTCACAAAACGCTCGCTTGGTCGTGTGTGGCCAGCGGAACAAAGGGCCCACGTTGTGTTAAAACTGGCTCCACACAAGTACGAACAAAAAGGATACAGGTTTTTCGCACAAGACACTATTCATTTACTTTGAAAAGACAGGGGATGGACTGATAGTGGGTGCCTCTGTGTTGTCTGTGTCGTTGGTGCAGGCTATCTCAAAGCCCAGCTGGAGGAGTACATGAGTAAGCTGGAGCGCGTGAGGCTCATCCGCACCAACAAGAGGGAGGGGCTGGTGCGCGCCCGGCTCATCGGCGCCACCTACGCCACCGGGGACGTACTGACCTTCTGGACTGCCACTGCGAGTGCGTCCCCGGCTGGATCGAGCCACTCCTGGAGAGTTGACGGCGGTGGTGGGTGGTGGTGGTGGTGGTGGGTGGTGGGGGGGGGGGGGGGGGGGGGTGTTTCTCAATCGCCAGGCGGGAACCTAGACTGTACTTTACTCTGTGGCGTCATGGCGTCATGTCGTTATATACAACTTTATGGTAAGAGTACCGTTCTGAAACGTGTGCATTCGTCCACTCTCTGTCCTAACGCTAAATGACATAATGACATGTTGCTATAAAGGGCTCGGGTGTTTACAGCGTAAGTGGCTGAAGGGCAGTGGGGCTTGGACGTGTGACGTCAACGACCACACAAGAGTCGCCCCATTGCCAGGGAATCACAACTCGAAACCTCGCGTCCTTATCTATCGCCTTTGGCAGCGAACAGGACCCTCGGCAGCCGTACGCAAAGCCGTCCTCCTGAAGTCATCTCCTCTGATCACCTGCGTGGGAGGAGATGGAGATGATTCAGCGTACTTCACATGAATCCCTTTACGAGGGACGTGGTTTCTCGGTCGGTCGGTCGGTGTCCTCCCACTCCCACGTCGTCGTCATCGACGGCTCTGTGCTCTCCTGAACCCCTCCAGGATCGGCCAGAACCAGAGCACCATCGTGTGCCCGGTGATTGACACCATCGACTGGAACACCTTTGAGTTCTACATGCAGACGGGACGAGCCATGATCGGGGGCTTCGACTGGCGCCTCACCTTCCAGTGGCACGCCGTGCCCGAGGTGGAGCGCAAGCGACGCACGTCCCACATCGAGCCAATCAGGTGACGCCCCCCCCCCCCCCCCCCCCCCCCGCCAACACAAACACACACGTGTATCTTAGTGGTGGATTCCATGATTTGTTTGAATGAATCAGTTCGCGTCGGTCAGTTTCGCCAAGAAGAGTCGTTCGAATCGTTTGTTTGTTTGTTTGTTTGTTCGCATTTCCGGTAGCGGTGAATCACGGTTCTCAGTCACTGAGTCGGTCAGACTCGGCTCTCCCTCGTTCTCGTTCTCAAACGAATCGCGATCGTGCGACGGTGCAACGGTCATCAATCAACACAACATTAACTGAGTTCCTTTCAGCTGAGGAGCGCTTCATGTTCTGAATCGGGATGTTGTTGCCCGGCTGGTCTCTCGTTGACGTCTCAGTCCTCGAGTCTTCACCGCTAAACACAGTCAGTGAACGAACGCGACTCGCGACCTCAGCGACTAGTGGGCGGAGCTGGGAGTCGAGTCTCGTGAACGAACGCTACGAACGAGACGAACTGAAACGGCGAATCAGGTCGGTTCGTTCACGTTAAAGAGTCGTTCGTTCGAACTGATTTGTTCACGACGAGCCATCACTAATATATCTGTGTCGATTTACATTTAAGGGACGCTTTAATTCCTAAGCAACTTTACAACCATTCATACACACAATGGAACCAGCAACCTTCTGGTTACCAGATCCACCCGCTCTACCTCCCGAGCTACTGCCACCCCCCCGTATATTCATATGACAAACGTGCACGCACGCACAGACACAAGGTGAATTCCAGGCGGGTTTGCCGTCGTGGCCCTTAAGGGCTGGTTATGGTCCCACGTTCACGCAACGCCAGGGGGGTTATGGACCCCTCACGTCCTTGCGACCCTCCTTGCGTCCACCGCGAGGGCCAGATGTGCGCCTCCCACAAATTGTAACCTTCCGTTGAGGCGACGCAGCCGCAAGGGGTTTGTGATTGTGATTGGTCC
>NW_028176985.1:0-5228 GCF_964030765.1 Micromesistius poutassou
CAGCATCAAGTTGGACTCCTATGATGTTGACTCCAATACAAAAGTTGTTCAGAATCAAATTCTGAACAAGATAAAGTCGACATATTTTCAAATAGGGCGCGGCATCTAAAT
Source organism: Micromesistius poutassou (assembly GCF_964030765.1). NCBI lineage: Eukaryota > Metazoa > Chordata > Actinopteri > Gadiformes > Gadidae > Micromesistius > Micromesistius poutassou. The sequence goes on from NW_028176985.1 coordinate 112, forward strand.
GGGCGTGGCCTGTCACTAAAATCGCCACGGTTCATAGACGCAATGTTTGATTTGAGCGGGACCGACTTAGTGGTTGTTGGGGCCTAAAGTTCCAACTGCTCAAGTAAAATGAAGTCGACTGACAAAACAACATGGCCACCACAGGCTCAAAATCATCAAATTTTAACAAACTTCCGCTCTGCGGAGACCGTAATAGTTATGAATATGAAATTCACAGGACACGTGTCGGATCTGCTTCAAAATTGGTCAGTACAGTCAAGAAATGGTGCTGAATGAACGCTGTACAATTTGTGACTAAGTTGAAGGGAGTGTCCGTGGCGTGACGTCAAAGTTGGCCATTTTGGGTTAGGTTACAGGTAGGTTAGGTTATACTTAATGGTTAGGTTAGGGTTAGGTTTAGGTTCATGGTCTGCGTCACGGTCTTAATGGTTAGGGTTAGGTTATGGTTAGGGTTAAGTTATGGTTAGGGTTAGTCTATGGTCTTAATGGTTAGGGTTAGGTTATGGTTAGGGTTAGTCTATGGTCTTAATGGTTAGGGTTAGGTTATGGTTAGGGTTAGTCTATGGTCTTAATGGTTAGGGTTAGGTTATGGTTAGGGTTAGTCTATGGTCTTAATGGTTAGGGTTAGGTTATGGTTAGGGTTAAGTTATGGTTAGGGTTAGTCTATGGTCTTAATGGTTAGGGTTAGGTTATGGTTAGGGTTAGGTTATGGGCAGGGTTAGTCTATGGTCTTAATGGTTAGGGTTAGGTTATGGTTAGGGTTAAGTTATGGTTAGGGTTAGTCTATGGTCTTAATGGTTAGGGTTAGGTTATGGTTAGGGTTAGGTTATGGTTAGGGTTAGTCTATGGTCTTAATGGTTAGGGTTAGGTTATGGTTAGGGTTAGGTTATGGTTAGGGTTAGTCTATGGTCTTAATGGTTAGGGTTAGGTTATGGTTAGGGTTAGGTTATGGTTAGGGTTAGTCTATGGTCTTAATGGTTAGGGTTAGGTTATGGTTAGGGTTAAGTTATGGGCAGGGTTAGTCTATGGTCTTAATGGTTAGGGTTAGGTTTGATGGTTTATTGGTCGGCTTATGCTTGGCACCTTAAATGCTGCTCACAGCTTTTATTATTAGGGGTCCTACGGAATCCGTAGGAAACCTATTGTATTCGTTAGTATTATTATTATTTTTATCCTGACTTTTTGGCTCCAAAAGTTATAAAAATTGGCAGGCTTGTAGAACTCTTAAAGTTAGTAAAGGAATCAAAAGATGGGCCAGAATAACACATAGGTGGCGCTATAACAAGGCCTTGAAGTTCAGGACTTCAACAGGCTGCCATTACCACTAGGAAGGTGCAATTTGTATGAAACTTGGTATACATGCACCATTTCTCATGATGAACAACTTTCACATTGCAACCCATATGGTCAGACCATTGGGATATAGTTCAGTGACCACAACTTGACCAAACACCCACACATTAACTCCTTTGGTGCTGAAAGTGGGAAAAGTTCCAAACTTGGCACACATGTACCAGGTCACTGTGGGACTATAGGGTGATCAAATAATAGCAATAAGGCAAAAGATGGCAGAGATATGTATTTTAAAGTGAAATACATGCATATGTATACAGCTCTACAACATGTTTAAACAGCTCCAACATTGCATCCAAAAGACCTAGGCCCAGCTGTTGAATGTGGCTATTAAGAGGAGATTCCATAGTATACCCATGCCAAATTAGAAGACTATATCTAAAAAAACAACCAAAAAACATTAGTTTGAAGTTCTCCCTTCTGAACCATGGCCTCTCTACAATGCAGGCTGGGCCTTAAAGGGGTACACACGTTATTTCGCAAACATCTGTTTGACAGTGGATTTTGACACAGTAGGCTTTAGAAACATGGTTGGTGATTGTTTTGATATGTTAACTGCCGGAAAACCAGTTTTTAAGGCATACCAATGCATATTACCATACCAACCAAGCTCACCATACCTCCACATAGGAAAGACTTATATTTCTCAAAATATACTCCAATCTGCCCTTGGCAGTCTACAGTCATACTGTCGGTCATACCGTCATACTGTCATATTGTCGTTCATACAGTCATACGGTCATACTGTCATACTTTCGTTCATACAGTCATACTGTCGGTTATACAGTCATACTGTTGGTCATACTGTCTGTCATACTGTCATACTGTCTGTCATACAGTTGGTCATACTATTATACTGTCGGTCATACGGTCATGTGAGAATGTGAAAATCCCTTCTCACTGTCTCTCCCCTCACATCATATTTAATGTGGTATTTGGACTTCCGGAGCACTAGGGGGCAGAAGGTTAACCCCGCCTTGGCCAGGGAAGTTCCCCTTATTATTGGTATGGCCCAATCAGTCCACCTGGGACTTATTGGCTTATATAAGGGGAGTCTCATTTTGTGGTAGAGGGGGAAGGTGCTGGCTTGACAAGAGGCCAGTACTAGAGCACATGGTATATGTGGCGGCTAGGCTGATGGCTAGGCTGATGGCTAGGCTGATGGCTAGGCTGATGGCTAGGCTGATGGCTGGGCTGATGGCTGGGCTGGTGGCTGTTATACCGTAGGACCCCGTTATTGTTGCTGGCAACTATATTTATTATTATTATTATTATTATTATTATTATTAATAATAATGATAATAATAATAATAGCAATAATACTATTTATATTTTTACTTCTATTATTATTTTAATTGTATTCAGGATGATATGATTTAGACTCACTGAAGGGCAGGGCGATGAGGAGAATACTCATCAGTCCGAAGATCAGAAAGACAATGTTGCAGGACTTCAGAGCTGTTCAGGAATAGGACACACACACACACACACACACACACACACACACACACACACACACACACACAGATATATATATATATTCATACTGTGCGGCTATAATTCACAGTCCAGACAGTCTCCCTACGGACTGCAGAATCCCTCGTCTTGAAGAAACATCTGAAGACCTCTACTGAGAACACCTCAGTAAGTGATGACTGGTACTGTGGCTCTCGTGTTGAATTAAGAACACAGTTTTCAGAGTTTCAGACCGTTTCCAGAAAGCATCGTTACATAACGACATCGTTAAAACCCTTGTAGCTAACGACGGCTCCAGGGGTACTCGTAGAGCACTAAGATGCATTCTAAGATCCCATTGCTATAGCCTCAGTGGAGTCACCAGCTGGACATTCCGTGTATTGGATGTGTTTTATTAAAACACGTCATCCAATACCACTGAATGTCCAGCTGGTGCAATTTTGCAATACCCCAAAAACAGTGGTTCCCGCATATATATTACTCGTAGACTATTGTTAGATTTAAACAGCAAAGACAGAGACATGTTAAAAATATCATTTATTGCAGCAATTTAAAATTCTAAAAATAAATGTACCGATGAAACGCCACGTCACAAGGCAACCCTATCACAAGGCATATAATAAAGTCAAATGATTCCATTGCTCGTGTGGGAGGTCGCTTGCGAGCTGCACTTGCTGTCTCCCTCTGATTGATTGATGGTTGCGGTCGGGCAGGATTGTTGACGGGGGGGGGGGGGTGGAGCGTGTTTGTTTGCAGTCAGGCAGGATTGTTGACGGGGGTGGGGGGAGCGTGTTTGTTTGCGGTTGGGCAGGATTGTTGACGGGGGCGGGTGGAGAGTGTTTGTTTGCGGTCGGGCAGGATTGTTGACGGGGGTGGGGGTGGGGGGGGGGGGGGGGTGGTCCGGTCCGTCACTGCCACGGAGCGACAGGATGTCTCACAGTAACAGACGTTGCGACCAGCTGATTTTGCGCAGTTCTCCAGTGTGCGCGCGGTGCACAGCGCACACAGCGGCTCCGTTTGTCTCTTTTTTTTGCAGGTGGGGAAACGCAGAAGTAGTACAAGATACACGTGTAGTTTTGTTTTGATGACCTGACGGTGAGTTACGCAAAAGCGCTGTAGTGGCACAAGTGACGTTACGCATCGCTGATTATGGGCGCGCATGCGTACTTGCGTACCAGTTATGTGCACCCCTGCATATAAGCACACATACAGGTATACAGTAACACATTCATACACAGACAGTAGTACAGTAATACATAAACATAATACATGAAAATATTTATTTTACTGGTTTATTTATTTTAAATGCTCAAAAAAGGGCACCTACCAAATCTTCTCTGGCTGGTCTCCCTCCGGTCCAAAGACGTGTCCTCAGGTTCCTCAGAGAGTCCAGGGTACGGTTCAGAGATGGTGTCCATGGTTCCTCTCTGACAGCTTCCACTGCTTCTGCTCTCAGGATTCAGCTCCGCTATATCAGCTGGAGGAACCACGTCACGTGTTTTAACTCTGACCAATCATCAGCTTGCAGTCTGTACCATCAGTGTCAGGAAATGTTTTTCTTCTAATCTTATCAGTTGCCATCATTTCACAAACAGACTCAAGGACGCAAACACACACACGCCACATTATTCTTCATATCATCTGAAAATACAACATATATATCATAAAGATACAACATATATTGTAAAAAGATCAGAATTTATATAGAGATACAACATAAATCATATAAAGATACAACATATATCATATATAGATACAACAACAACATGTATCACAAAGATAAACATACAGAGGTAGAATACAGCAGGTAGCATAGTGGACATAGGAGTGGTCAAGCTGTACACTAGAAGGTAGTGGACATGTCTAGGAGTGGTCAAGCTGTATACTAGATGGTAGTGGACATGTCTAGGAGTGGTCAAGCTGTACACTAGAAGGTAGTGTATCCTCATTTGTTTTGTTTTATAGCATGTTTTTACAGCAACATGTAGGTTGTTGAATGTAGTTTGTTGCTGTAATCCTATTAACAGCATTTATTTGTTCATCTAGTTTAGCTGCCAACTCTAGCTGCCAGCTAATATGTGTAATAGATAAACCAATAAATGCTGTCAATTACATTACACCAATATGTATTGGTGATAATATTGTCTGGCTATTTAGTTAGTTAGTTTAGTTTGAAAGGTGTTGTTCTTTGTCTCCAGAAAGAGAGAAGTAACTCCATGTCATGTGACTTTGGTTTGGGTTTAAAGCTTTTGTTTCCTGAGAAAAACGTGCCTCACACACACACACAC